>NC_060213.1:136405937-136707500 GCF_021130785.1 Homalodisca vitripennis
GGGCTTAGGTTAAAATCTGACCGGATAGATCACATCCTTTGTGAGAGTCCCACACTACAGGCTGGCCACCTGTGTGAATAGATACATTTTCCTACGTCTTAAAAAATTTATATAAAACGCTGTTCTGTCTTTACGAAATATGTTACAGTAACTTCACAATCATTACATAAAAATACACACATTATCCACTAATGGTGGCAAAATCAGGATTTAAATTCCATATGTGCACCCAAGATGACATAATAAACAGGATCAATGATACTTCTGATCAGGAAATAGTTGTCAAAAGTACTATGGATTACTCAGAAGTGGAATCAGCAAAATGTAAATTAAATTACTGTTATCAAGGTGGCAATTGGGAAAAAGAATACCCCATCATTGTGACACTGCGGATGTTGATTTCAGTTATGTTATGCCGATTTAACGTTAGTACATATGGTTACTGATCATAGACAGCAGGTAATGATTAGGGCAATTTTTCAGTACAGTATTATTGTTTTGAATTTTAATATTGGTGAAAAGATAACACGAATGTAAAAGACATTTGCCAATTTTTGAGTTCTAACAAAACAACTTAACTGTTTACTCCTTATTTTTATGGTACGATGCCGATGGTCGATTGGGCAAGAGAATGCCTCAGTCACTGTTCTCCTAATGATTTGTTTTGGCATACCCTGCAATCTAGTCAGTGCAGGTCATCTTTAGGTTTTATGACGCCGTAGTAGCTAAAGATCCTTCTTGACCAGATTTAAGAAATACCCTGTGAAGGTGTTTCCACTTTGACAGTGCGATCGCTTCACAGCCACAAATGAAGTGTCAGCAGTCTTCCTGAACCCCCTGCAGAGGGCGACATACATACATATATATGACTAGGAGATACCTATCATATACAGGCGGTGGTTTAGTGAGCAGTGTCCAGTTAGAGAATAACCTGATATCAATTGTTACATTTAACAGCAATAGTTTATCTGTAACACTCCTACATTATAATGATATTTAATAGCCCTAGGAAAAGACCATATGTTATTTGTGATTCAATTTTGTTTTATTTTCCTCAATCTATTAAGAACTGTTTTCACTTTGTGACAAGTGATAAACAATTCATTGGCTGAGCTTTAGCAAAGCTTATGGATCGAGAGACTGTAAATATTTAATTTGTCTGTCTGTTCGCACGATATTTTGAAAGTGAAAAGACCTATAGTTTTTAATTTTGCATGATGCTTGATTTCTATATGGGCAACACTGAATTCGATGATGGTGCATGTCAATGGGATTGGGCTCAATGTGATGGCGTCTATATTAGTCTTATAAGTAATCGTAATGGCAAGGAGAAAATAGCAGAATAAATAAATTTGTAAACAAACAGCGTACAGTCATGTGCAATTTGAACATTTTTATTCGTAGAGTAAAACAAAAACTAATAGAATAGAAAGTCAATGTTAAAAGTCAGAGACAAGATTTGATTACAACGCAATCTTGCATTATGGTACCTTCTCTTGCTATTAGAACATTACAATGAGAGTTAAGTTAATGAACAAAACTTTGAATGTATCATGTGGAGAAAGATTTCACCCATAGACTTTAAATTGTGCGTGAAACTTCATTTCTACATGGACAAGAATGTATTCTATGATGATACATGTCCAGCTACTGAATTTGGCTGAGCGTAATTGTAGTGCTAATTTCCTTTTTGTATGATTGTCTGTCTGTCTATCTGCCCAAGGGATATCTCAAGAGTTATGTTAGTTACAGATAGGAAGTTTTGCTTGTAACCCCAGCGAAGCTTGTTTTGTGACACAAGGCGTTCTCTTGCCTTGTCTTAATATGGAAAGGATATTTCAATAATGAGTTGAATTAGTCAACGTTATGAGCAACATTCTATGGTTTTCTATAAGTGATAAGATTCAAGCTGTACTAATTGTAAAATTTCACTCTAAAACTACATCATAGACTGTAATGTGGGGATTGACAATGTATTAAAAATTCTTTTTGACTAAGTGTTATGTTTCTATTTGTGTTTCCTAACCTCAAAAACAATGAGTAACTTAGAAACTGAATAGGTTAGCGGCATGCTGGTGGGAGGTCATGGGGAGCCGAACCCGAACACTACATGGCTACAGAGTCGGGGATTCTGGATAGCCTACTCCCTGGGACTCCTGGTTCTCCACCTCATCCTTCTGTCTGTGCCTGTCTTCAGCATCCCCGTCGCTTGGACTCTCACACATCAGATACACACAGTAGTAAGTAGATGCTGAGGTCAGAAGTGAATGAGAATGATTGAAATGTTGAGATTTACTGAAGCATTCAATTTACTTACAGTACAGAAATCTTTGATGTAGTTGATATAATTTTTGTATACCTAGAGACAACTATAAAGCGTAAAGTAAATAATGAAACTATTTTAGGGTGTTAAAATAATTAAATACATAATTTTGCGTGGTTATTTTACTTTCAATAACAAATAAGCAAGACCCAGTAGTGATCACTTCTGGCTGGTTTATACCTTCCAGTTGAACCTACCACTGAGCACAGCAAAAACCGATGTATTCAGTGGCGTAGCGACAGAGGAGCGAGTGGAGCGACCGCTCCAGGGCGGGGGCGACAGAGGGGGGCGGGCGGGGCGGGCGGACGATAAAATTGCGGGAAGCAGCCAACAAATAATTTGTTGATTTATTACTTTTGGTATATAATGTCAAAAAAACTAAGTGGTGCTGAGTATCTGAAACGAAGGTTAGAGAAAGGTCAACGCAGAAAATCTTGAACTTAAGAAAATAAAGAAGTTATCTACCTACTTTTCGAGGGACACTTCAGTAGTTGCAGTTTCTCAACAACCCACTTGTAGCTCACAAGTAGCTACCTACAAGCGATGAGGACTTGGAGCAAACGGTTCGGACTTGGTTCATGTAGGCTTACCTGAAGATGCAGAAGATCCACGTCCTTCTTCAGGAACCTTTTTCTAAGGTAGGCCTAGTTAAAAGCTGAAGGTACTGATTGCGAGTTGAACCTTAAAGAAAATGTAACAGCTGTTATAAGTTTCTTCTGATAAGGGTAATTTTGAAAACACTCTTACAGCCAAACAAAAACGGCAAATAATAAAATTAGTAGGCCCTCATCAGCCTATAGGGCCATTTTCAAAAGAATCAGAAGGGAGAAATAAAAATAGGGGATTTGACGAGAAATGGTATTTTCAAAAGAATAAAGAAAACCAATTGAGAATAAAAACGTAATTGGTTATGCTATTCAAACATCCTCAATGTTTGCTATTGTCAGCCATGCTGGCTTTTCAATATGGCCTATACTGATGTGGGATTTTCGAAAGGTACGTCTTGATTGGGCACATTTAGGTCGAAACATAAAAGACCATGAAGAAGATTCGCAAAGTCATGCAATTGCGTGTGAAATATACTATCGCTGGCAGTTAGGCCTAACAGTTGATAGTGAGAATCTGGAGGAGATTAAAAAAGCCACTGATTACTAGAGACAAGTTTTAAGGCGAGTGGTGGACGTCATTATTACGTTAGCTACAAACGACTTACCACTGAGAGAGCACAGATTGTGTAATGACGATGAAGATGCAACTAAATCGAAAGGAAATTTCCTTGAGATAATACATATGCTAGCAAGATATGACCAGGTCCTTGCAGATTTAATTAAGTTACCAAAACGTAGTGTTAACTACCTTAGTCCTCAGATTCAAAATTAGAGCTGATCAACCTGATTTCCAAAGAGATAAAAAAAGAAATCAAGGAAGAAATGAATAAAAGTCCCTATGTGTCTATTATCTTTGATACAACTCAAGATATTAGCGAAAAACCGACCAGCTGAGTACAGTTGTTTCGTTATACAGGGTGTACATAAAGTCCTGCACGGGTATAATATTTTTCTGAATGATAACAGATAAATAAACAAGATTTGGTACATCAAATACTACACCTAAAAATCTACTTTTTGAAGGAACTATGAGTTTTCTGTAATATCATGGGGACGTCCCGTCCCGCAAGGAGTCAGAAGGAAATCTTAAATAGGAGCATAGGTCAATATGGACATCATTTTAAAGGGCTTGTCTAGCAGAGTTTAATGCCGCAAACCGCACTCAAAAAGATTGATCCAGTACAAAAATGGTGGCTGTTCAAAGATTTTACTTGGTTACATTTTTATTAGTAAGCCATAACCCCAAGTAAAGCAAAACTGCAACCAAACAAATACTGCAGCTAACCACTACATTGTGCTGGTCAGTTGTACAAAAGTGAATTTTGGACATTAGTTATCCTCAAGTGTTATAAATTTGGTCCTAATATATTGATAACGGGGAAAACCTGATAACAGTAACAATTAGAAATCTCTTATCTTTGGGTCGCAGTTAGGACTTTCCTATTAGCCAGTCTATTCATAGTAGGCTATTCTAGTTTTCTTGTTTTAGTAGTGCTGTCCATCCATTTTATCAGTAAAGTAAAGTAAAGAATGTCTTATTTTACCAGGCGAAGTTAGGGCTAAGAAGCCCTCTCTAACACTTAACCTGGGGACCAACGGCTTAAAGGTGACTTCCCGAACCACCACCAATGGCCGGGCAGGCGGGCCGCTTGCAAAGGACAGGATCGCTCAGCGATCACCTGTCCAAGCAGCAGCCACGCTCGGCGTTGGTACAGCTTTAGTACAAAAGAGTTTGTCGTATTGCTTGTAGTTCTTCAACTACACTATGTCGCTTGACGAACGTGAACGTATAACACTTCTTTATGATGGTTGGTTGGGGAAAATAACAGACGATCACACGAAGAAGCATGCCATTTATTTAATAACTACTTTCACGAGAGGCAGCCAATTTCTAGAACAACTGTAGGGAGAACTGTTCAACCACTTTATGAAAACAGGAAGTGTTTCCGATCGTTATAGGTCGCTGAGATTTTTTCTAATTGTTACTGTTATCAGGTTTTCCCCGTTATCAATATATTAGGACCAAATTTGTAACCCTTGAGGATAACTAATGTCATAATTCACTTCTGTACAACTGACCAGCATAATGTAGTAGTTAGCTGCAGTATTTGTTTGGTTGCAGTTTTGCTTTACTGGGGTTATGACTACTAATAAAATGTAACCAAGTAAAATCTTTGAACAGCCACCATTTTGTACTGGATCAATCTTTTTGAGTGCGGTTTGCGGCATTAAACTCTGCTAGACAAGCCCTTTGAAATGATGTCCATATTGACCTATGCTCCTATTTAAGATTTCCTTCTGACTCCTTGCGGGACGTCCCCATGATATTACAGAAAACTGATAGTTCCTTCAAAAAAGTAGACTTTTAGGGTGTAGTATTGATGTACCAAATCTTATTTATTTATCTGGTATCGTTCAGAAAATATTATACCCGTGCAGGACTTTATGTACACCCTGTATAAAAGATAAAAACTGACGAAGGCGACAGGCCAGTACAACTAGTCATAGAAGAAGCGTTCGGGGGCTTTTTGGAAGTGGAATATGCGAGTTGGTTTTGTAACTACTTAAACTACTATGTTCACGTTTTAGATAATGTGCTCAAATTTAAACTAGGGTTTTCAATAGAGATTTATTAAATATATTGAAATTTGTACTTTCATTCCAAACCCTATGGAATTGAATTGAGATTTAAATACATATTGCTATACACGTAAACTAGGTCTCTTACAAGGAACAAAACTTTATAAAGAATAGTAGACTGTAAGTTATTATAAAAAATGATGTTTGGTCAAAGACGCCTTACATTGCTGATGAAATGATGGCCAAGAAAGGTTTGTTACGGTAGTGAGGTGAACTGTCGGCACTGATTGATCATGTAAGTAAAAGTTGGGGAAGGGGCGCCAGCGGACTGAGTCGCTCCATGGCGCCAAAATCCTCACTACGCGACTGGATGTATTACTTAAATCTGGACAACCTTAGGGATATCTAGGAATGGACATCACTAACCGCAAATGTAGAGATTCTAGGGTTCAAGGGCAATTCTATAGGTCTAGCTACTGTGGGAGATGACCGTTGGAGTTGGTGGGGTTTGTTTCCTAACCTAGAGGTTCGTGCTAGCCTCAACAAGGGTGTGCTACCTCCTGCCTGCTTTGACTGGAGAGGCTGGTTCAGACCTGGCCTCCCCTTCTTCCGGGGAGACATGACTTTGAGATTAGTGCCATGTTTCTCAATAGGAGGCTGCTCCTACTCCGTAACCTTACTCATCCTGAATATCCTGTCACTCAGGAAGCAGTGCTAAGGTTCTTATAGGACTAAGTGCAATTTATAAGCTTCTTGCCCTAAAAAAAATCAAAATTATACTTCAACAATTTGAATTCAACAAAACCTAATGTGAATAACCAGTTGTAGGAGCAGCTCTACTGGCAGCCATCTTGATCTTAGCCCCATAAGAACAACGTTAAACATCAAACACTTTCATGTATTTATTTTTAATTTTAGAAAAAGAGGAGGTGTCTCATGATTAACAGGCATCTAAATAGTTTTAAATTTATTTCTAAAGTTTTCTTCATTATTTAGAAAGAAATATTCAAACCTGCTCTACTTCTTCGTTTAAGTATTCAAAAATTACTCACTTTACAAAAAAACCTAATAAACGTTTGGATGTGTATTGATCATATCTTTAAAATGGAACATCTCCCATAGCTTTACAACCAAAAACAAGTCATTAACAGTGTTAGAAGTTTAATATTGTTTTATGGGGTAAAACTCAAGTTCACGTAACACAGAATGGGTTAACCATATAGTTGATGTGTCCAGTTGCAGTTTATATTCCTGCACACGCTGAAGGGCGCACCATGGATCCCTCAGGACCAGGGAGACTGCCGTGTGCTCACCCACTGGGAGCAGATCGACTACGGGGAGCAGTTCACAACCACCAGGAAGTTCCTCACTGTCGCTCCGATCGTGCTGTGAGTTGTGTAAAGTTCTTTCCTCAATTTAAAATCTGCAAGTGTTGTTGGATCATTTGTGGGTAATATTTTTTTCTATTTCTTTCATATTCTTAGTGTCTAAGGAAGTTAGTGTTAACCCTTCCCGCACTGTAGATGGATATATTAGAATGGTAGACTTTGACCTAAGCGCCAAATATAGTTATATCTGATATTTTTTTTTTAGTTCACAAAAGGTCTTTAAAATGTTTGGTGCAAGCTCCGTGCTTTATCGCGGTTGCTAAGGAAGTATTAATAAACGACCTACACTCTGCGGCAGAGGGAGGGGAGCGCCCTTTGTCTAACTCCGACAACCTGCTCGCCTGTATTTAACTATGATAAAAATTAGATGAAACAAATGTTTTGTACTTGTCTTGGTGTTATAGGAGAGTTAATGGATTTACTAGTGCCGTGCGAAGGGTTAAACCAAAATTCAAATGTTATCAGAAAAATATTTATTCTTGAAAAATTAGTCAAAAATTTATTTTTTTCCAAAAACGTCTGCCTACTTATTGTGTTACCATAGTAGTGACAAATTAAACAGAACAGAACAGTATTGATTGAATTTGGCATAGAGATGTAGTTCTTAGCAATTTTTTGTTACTTGAAATTTTTTGTTTTCATATCCTAAATTATTTAATATAGAAAGAGATATTTTTGGAAACTACTCATACAATTTAGAATCAAATTTTAAATAGTCCATAGTTGGCTAAAAGTAATTCACAAACTGCGTCTTTCTTACTCAAAAAATATTTTTTTAAATGATTTTTTAATAGGCTACTTCTTTTAAAAAGAGTTTAAGTGTTAGGGAGAGAGAGAGGAGGAAGTCCATAAATACCCTAAATCAGAAATTCCAATTCTATAAAGGTTATTATTATCTGAAAAACGAGTGTCAGAATTTTTTTTCAAACCATGAATCCATTCACATTCTATATTTATATCTTATTATGTTATTTACAACAGTACCAAATATTTATGTAATTATTTTGAATTATGTACTTAAAAAAAGTTTAATCAAAATCTTCATATGTAACTTCTTTTCATTATAACCACATAACATCAAATAAAATGCTGCAAAATGACACCTCTACCAGATCAATGAAGAGAGCATCTAGAGCAGTTTCAAAAAAATTGGTTCAGTCTTTTTTGTGAGTTTTTGGAAACTTTGCACATCCGTATTTCGGAAATGATTTGTGATAGAAATTAAAAATATTGTATTTTTCTTAGACTCAGCTCTCACTTTGACTATACCAATTTTTGAAAGATATTGCCTCATGTTCTTGCCAAAAGTCAAGGTCATATATTTTTGAACACATCTCGTAATTTGCTCAACATGATTTTTCAGAATTTATTTTTGGAACTTTCTAAACTTTAAATAGTACATTTAGTACAATATGAGTATTATAAGTATTCATCTTATTAAAAATATATAATTTTCAGCAATCAACTTTTAAATTTATAGAAGAAAAATGTTTATTGTAGGAGCCTATTTGTTCTTCAAATTTTCTTTTTATGTGCATTCTTAATATAGACTTAAAGATACTAGATAATGATGTGAGGGGGAGTGAACAGATCAGTCTATTTTTTAAACAGAATATATGAAAAATATGGACAAAACTTCAGGAACCAGTTAAATAGATTACATAAATGTTTTACTTCTTTGTAGGTCTTGTCTTACTTTGTTTAGCATATTTCCTTATTTCCTCTGTAGTAGTGCAGTAATCTAATCTGAACACTAAATGTTTATTTTTCCTATTCTTATAGATTACAGTTGTTTTCTCCAGGAAAATTGCACAGCAAAATATGTGTTAAACAGTAAAAGATAACAAAAATAAAGGTGAATGTTGAGTTTATCACCAGTTCATCTTCCTCTAAGTCCAGTGCCTGGAATCTGACACTGTCACAGACTTGACTCCTGGAATCTGGAGTCATGTTTGTCTGAAGAGATAAAAAAAAAAAAAAACGGTGGAGAAGACGCTTAAAACGAACTCTTTACATTGTTTCAATACCGGAGACACCTAGACTACAAAATATTAAAATATAGTGTAATCTAAATAAATAGGTAAATTCTCATTGTCTCATTAGGGACACAAAAATAAAGTTTGTTTAGCATTTTGTGATTCAAATAGCATTTGTTTAATACTCGTTATGAAGTAAAATTATGTAATTTATTCCCATTGTTAATTGTTTTTATCTGAATGACAGTCACAAAATCATGATGTTTTATTGTGATTATTTACTGTAACTGAATATAATGATTTTCTTTATCTTGTTGTAATAAACTTCATTGTATCAATATCCACATGGAGCAATTCGTTGAGTACTAAATATAATATTATAGTGCCGATAGGTTTTACCTGTTGTTATATAAATTTAATCACTAATAAAAACACAATGTTTAATTCATGAACAAATAAAGTTGATTAAAGATATTTGTCATGGAAGTAGGATAATGTAACACAACTAGTGACTGTTACATAGATCGCTTCAAGGTCTCGAACATTGTTTATTATTTGTGAATGCAGACCTCTAAACAATACACAACATATGTACTTGATTGCGTTCTTATCCATATGATGTTTAATTTTGTTCATTCGTGGATTACTAAGTTGTTTTACCTTCAATTTATAGCCTATTTTTATCTGCAAATTTTTATATTTTACAAAAGCATAGAGCTATCTCTTACCGATGGTTTTGGCTAAATTACCTTGCAACTATTAGGTAGGTGATTGGCACTTTTTAACCCGCGAGAATTCGCGCTACAAGAAGTTACGCAAGAACTCGCGTTGTTAGATCGAATCTAACATCCTCAAACCAACTAAGAACGGCTTTTTCATGGTCTTCATTCTTTGCAATAATTGTAAAGTCATAAAAGAGCAATCTACGAAATATAACTGAAAAGCAAACAGAAAAACAATAAAAATCACTAAACTGATGGATTTAAACTGGCAGTTACGCGATCACTCGCGCTGTTAGATCGCTCTATCATTGGGCTGACGCGATCACTCGCGCTGTTAGGTTGAAACTAATAACCCGCGAGGAGTGTTCACCCCACCCACCATGACGCCCCACCCCAGCAACTTCTAATGTCTAAACATGATGAAATACGCAGCAGACATACCCATAGAAGCATAAATTAAGGGTTCAGTATTGTAAGATTACAAATAAAAAAATGTTATATAACACAAAAATTATGTTAGATTCAATCTAGAATAGAATAGAATAGAATATTCTTTATTGCACATATTCTTGGAGAACAGGGCAAAAGTCATGTTTATGTTACAATTGGTGTATGAGTTAGTGTTTGTCAAAAATTGTGTGTTCTACATTGAACAAATTCTTGGATGGTGTAAATTGGTCGCTCCAGTAGCCAGTTTCTCAAGGAGGCTTTGAAGTTCTTTTTCTGGCAGTCTTCTTAGGGATTCAGGTAGAATGTTGAAGAACATTGCTCCTCGATAAGAAGGTTTCCTCTCAAATAAGCTGAGATGATGTTGATTTAGGAGAAAGTTGCTCCTGTGTCTGGTGTTATAGGAGTGTCCGTCTCCAGTCCTTGCTTGCCCTGATTTGATTGTATAGAGGATTGTCTCTTGGATGTAGAGTCCTACTACAGTCAGAATTCTCAGTTCTTTGAAGGCTGTTCGGCACGTGTCAAGTGGTCCTAGTCCTTTTAGAGCTCTAATTGTCCTTTTTTGTAGAACCAGCACCCTTTGGAGATTTGAGATTGTCGTGCCTCCCCAGGCTATCAGGCCGTATCTCAAGTGAGATTCAAACAACGAGTAGTATGCTGTCATAGCTACATCAGTGTTGCTGATTTGTGCAATTCTCCTTATTGCGTAAAGACTGCTATTTAGTTTTTGACAGAGCTGGTTGATGTGTGGTTCCCAAGATAAATTTCGGTCTGTACTACGCGAGCCGATTTGGGGGATTAATTGGTATCCGCTGCCACCACCGGATGATTCCGGGAAAAAGAAATAAAGTTTGTGCAACAACGTTTGAATTTTAAAAAACACTGTTTATTAAAGATTAATTTATAGAAATCACTCAATCTTACATTGGTTAAAAAAGGGCGAGAGCACTTCTGAATGATATAAAGTATTGAATTACATTATTGAAAGAATTTAGAAAAGTTTTAAAATAGGGCAACAGAGAGTTACATGTCTACGAGTCTGAGGCCTGAACTATAGACTAGCTTCCCCAGCACACGCAGGTGCTGACTCTGGCATTGTCAGCAGTCTTACTGCTGACCTCCTCGACAGTGCTGTACACTTTACAATTATTATGTCTTTAGTTAAATTTTACTAAATGAATGAAATTTGTATATAACCAAAATAAAGCATAATTTCTTGAATTATTATTAATATTGGGTTCGGGTCGTTACATCACCCTCTCATCTGGAAAAGATGTGTCCATAGGATTAAAGTGATGGCACATCTTGAATCTATTACATTCGTATATTAATGACTTATTTGTAACTTTAAAATGTTTTTTTTTCTTTGAACATTGAAGTGTTCCCCAAATTATTAATTACATATTACTAATCTAAGTTTACATAAACCATGATACTATTAAGATTTAGGATTATTACTAATATACAATTATTTCTTTTCAAAGTCACAAGCCGGTCAGAGTCTTTTGATTTGTCACTTTAAAGATTTTTAAAATGTTCACTACTTAATCATGAGGGGGGGGTCATCCGAACAAAGGAGGCTTCGTGGATGATCTCTGCTAATGGAGTTCCTTCCTCCACCTCACCGTCAGTTGGCTCTGGTCTGGGCCGCTTGTGCTCCGAGTTTGTCTTTGCTGCCGACTGGTCGTGCAAAGGCGTCTTATTCTCCTATGACATATATAAAAACTACGAGCCAGTATACATTTAAACTTACAACTACATACATGACAATAAAATTATAATTCTTATTTACATTAATGACGACAGGTTTGTTTACATTAGATCCTTGCAATAATGAATTTAGTCCTATTTCTATATGATCATCAATTAGATTCTTTTTTTATATCTTTTAGCGTTTCAAAAGTTAAGTTATTGTTTTAATAATATAAGAGCGGTTTCATTCGGCTGCAATATGTTTATTTTCGGTATATGAAGGTGCGTAATGTTTCTTTTATAACTATATTCCCTCTGATTCTTGAAAATATCTTACCATTTTTTCCCAAAAATATCACACCTTGATACTTGTTTTATGATACCTGAGGTATTAACAACAACTTCTAAATAATCTTTTACAATGTCTGTTTTAATTACAGATGTATCATCTTCAATATTTCTAAACAATTTAATATTACTTTGTAAGGTTCTGCAACACATATAAATTCCAATCATTGCCATTTTGTAACCAAAACGGTGAGTTTACATTCTCAGTTAGAACTTCTGTTACACTTTTGAGTTACAGAAACTTAATCCCATAAACAGTGAATAGATGCAACCATCGACTGTATGGTGTAAACACTCTTATTGAATTTGGACAAATTTTAACATAACTGTGCCTACATTGAACATATTCATCTGAGGCGAGAGGGTACATAGTACTGCCTATCTTTAGATATCAACAAGTAATCGTGTTCAATTTTCCAAGCTAAACTCAATGTCTTAACCTAGGTTGATAAAGTGGTATCACTTCGATTTTATAGGTTTCAAATTGTCTATCAATTGAGCTTAATGGTACTGTAAACAATCAATCTTTATGCTAGCTGGATTAGCTAATGCTTGTGCTGTACAAAGATCATAATACAAAAATATATCTTCATCATTTACAGGAAACAATTAGTTTCAAATGAGTGATGGTATACTCTTTTCAATTTTATTCAAAACTTTTGTAAAATCATGTGGATTTAGTAATTTACTGCTTATTTACCAGAATATATAAGTTCTAATGCTTGCCTAAACTCTACTATCTTAGCTTAGCTTCATCAACAGTTTGACCTAAATGTCTTAACATTGTTGTAATTGCCATATGTTTTGCTAAGGACTGATGCATCATTTATATTCTGTTCATTGAAGTTTGTTAATGATGTTATTAACCTGTCGTTTGGCTGTAGATAACTTAATATTATCTCATGAATAGCTTTAGTGTTACTTACAATTCTAGAATTAATATCTTTCATCAAAGTTATTTGTGTATGACGCGAAAACAATAACAACTGTACCACTTACTAACTTTAGTTCGTCTACACCCTTGGTATTTACATGTTCTAAATCTTCACTAGTCGGTACACCATAATAACCACTTTAATGCATAACCTCCTGCATTTATAAGTCCACGCTTATTTCTAGAATGTCCTACAGGTGGCAAAAGTTTTAATATAAGTCAGTTATATCACTCTCATATTGTTTCGATTCCTTCCTTCACTCTTATATATTCAAACTCGAAGTCTTCATCCCAGACGTTCACACTGGATATTTTTTAAAACTGTTCTAATTCTACACATCTTTCTTTTTAATGGTATCAGTTCATCAAGGATTTCTACTAGATCAAAGTCTCTAAAACGATTCTCCATTCATCTCCGGATATCACAGAGTCTTCTAGCTTCCTAAACACAACTCCTTGGCTCATTTCAGCTGCTTTGACCATCCGTAATAATCATTAGTCCTGTAACAAAGGTTATACTTGACATCTATAATCTAACCTATCATTTATGTTATGCATATTCAATGTTGTTTAACTAACTTCTCCTTATTATAATATAACACAATTGATCTTCTTAAAGTAACTCGATTTATTCCTTTCACTTCTTACAACTTTTTTTTTCTTCTGGCCTTTGTGTTAGTACTCTCAGTAATCTCATGTGCTTGTGTGGATATTCTCAGACAAATTTTAGTCTTCAGAGATCTCTTTTTTATGTTTTCTCTCACACAACATTCATACTCATTCAGCAACATTCGTTTCACATTTTCACTTTGTCAAACTGATCATTTTCACTTCATTCGCTACTGAGTTGTTATCCTACAAGATGAAATTTCGAGAATATACAACAACTTCGGCTCTTCTCTTACTTCTCTCGATGATATAACCACTTTACTTCTTACATTATTATAGTACAACTTGTATGCTTCTATTTACAACTCAACTTCATAGTCTTCCCAGTCTGGATGGCTTCCTCCTTTCCCTGGCTGGTCTTTCATTGCTTCTTTCTTGGGCAGGTTGTAATCCACTCGGTCCAGCTTGCTCTGCTGCTTGGCTTTGGTACTGTTGGATCTTCAACCTCCTCTTCTGCATCACTTGCTTCTTCTTCGAGGCTTACTCCTCTTCTTGCTTCCTTGCTAGGAAACTTCTAGTGCTTCTTCATTTTCATTCCATGGATTCTTTCTACGCTGTCTTCGCTTTCTTCTTCTTTGTTTTTCAGTTCAACTATGGCTTGATTTCTATTCACGTGCACTTTGACGTTTTTCCCTCTTATTCTTAAAATTACATTTAACTCAGATACGATTTCTACTATTTTGTATGGACCTTTCCATAAACTGTGAGAGTTTTTTAACTCTTCCCTTTTTTATGTGTGGTACATGCAGGTACACTAACTGACCGACATAATACTCACTTTCTTTCGACTTCTTGTCGTAATGCTTCTTTGAGCTTTCCTTGCCTTTTCCTGGCAGTCGTTTCGATATTTCTTGAATCTCTTTTAATCTGGTTCGTAGATCTTCCACGTAATCTGAGTAGACATCTGTGTCCTCAGTTATTGTGAGATCTGCTTTAAGGGTGTTTCCATTCTTCTTTCCGTACACCATTTCGAAAGGTGTGTACCCTGTTCACTCGTGTTCTTGGCTGTTGTATGCCATGTTTGATCATGGGTAACCAGTTCGTCCCAGTCTGACTGGTTTTTGTTGACAAAGTGGCTCAGCATTTTAGGGATGGTTCGGGTGTTACTCTCTCTGTCGTTCCGTTTTACTCATTAGGGTGGTAAGCAGTCGTCTGTAATTTTTTTATTTTTCAGTAGTTTGCAAACATTCTGAATCAGTTCTGATGTGAAATTTTTTACCTTGGTCATGTAATTAATTCCTTTTGGTACTCCGATTGACGTTATAAACTTTCTGAACAAATGCTCGTGCTATGGATTTCAGCTGTTTGATTGGTAATGCTATAAATATTCCGAATCTTGTGAAATGGTCGATAACAGTTAATATGTACTTGTTATTTGATCTAGTTAACGGTAAGGGACCCTACTATGTCGCATGCTAATCTATAACCAAATTCACTCACTTCTTGAAATACTTCCTAATGGTGCCTTTTGATTTTCCATAGTCTGTTCGTCTGTTGCATGAGTCACATGATCGTACGAATGCTGTTACATTGCTCTCATTTTTGGCCAGTAGAATTTATCTTGAATTCTTATATGGTCTTCTTTATTCCTCCATGTTCCACTCGTTGGCAAATCATGATGTAGTCGTATTACTTTCTCTCTCAATTCTCTTGGTATTACAATTAATTTTTCATCTTCTTTCTTGAAGTACACTACTCCTTGGGGGACTTGTTTTGAAATGTTCATGCATTTTCAGTTTTTGGACATTCTTTATCTTTCTTTTGAGCTGCTTTAATCGCGTCTATATCTAATAAAGGTAACTTTTCACACTCGTTTTTATATACTACTACTTACTTAGGACTAAATCTGCATTTTTGTTTTTCCACACCGGGTTTGTGGTAAACTTTGTAATCATACTCAGCTAATTTCAAAGGCCCATCTTGTTAATCTACTTGAAGGATCTTTTAATGATAGTAACCATTTGATTGCACTGTGATTCCGTTGTTAAAGAGAAAAAGATCTTCCATAAAGGTAACATTGAAGTACTTGACTGCCCAAAACTACAGCTAATAACTCTCTTTCGGTTACACTGTAGTTCTGTTCTGCGGAATTCATACTGTCTTGATGCATATGCTATAGGATGTTCTACACCGTTTATTTCCTGTCCTAGCACTGCCACCAATTCGCTACGTTGCTGGCATCTGTGCTAAGAGTGAAAAGATTTTGAAAAGTCTGGGTAGATCAAAAGGGTTCAGTGGTTAGTTTTTCTTTTAGTTTTTTGAAAGCTGTCTCACAATCTGGGTGTCCAATTAAATTTTTCATTCTTTTTTGATCAATTTAGTTAATGGTTTGGCTATGTCCGCAAAAGTTTGGAACATGCCTTCTGTTAAGTAACTGCATAATCCAATGAATCCTCTGATTTCTTTCTCCATTCTTTGGCTGAGGGGGAATCCTTTACAGCTTCAATCTTTTGTCGGACAAGGCTTTACTCCTTGATTCGTGATTATATGTCCTAAGAAATTAATTTCGGGTTTTGCAATTTGGCATTTCTTTAGCTGCACACTTAAGTTTACCTCCTTAAACCTCTCTAGCACGTCACTCAAATTCTTGTGCATGCTGTTCTATTGTCGGGCTGTAGACTAAGATGTCAGCCATGTATGGTAGACAAGACTTTCCTTTCAGTCCTGATAAAGTGGTATCAATCAACCTCTGGAAAACTGCAGGGGAGTTTATAAGACCCATGGGCATTCTGGTATATTCATAATGTCCTGTTGGAGTACTGAAAGCTGTTTTCTCTTGGCTGTCAGGATGCATTTTAATTTGGAAAAATCCCGAATTCATATCTTTGCGCAGTAAAGAATTTACTTCCACCAAGCATGTCAAGTGTTTCGTGGATATCTGGTAAAGGATAAACTTCTGGTACTGTGCATGAGTTCAGATCTCTGTAGTCGATGCACATTCTGTGAGTTACAAACACCATCGGGACCAGGTTTCTTTGGCCACTATGACCACTGGTGCTGACCATGGTGATACACTCGGTTATTATGATTCCTTTATCTAGTTGTTCCTCTATCAGATCTTGTATCACTTGTTTCTGTGCATGAAGGCACTCTGTATGGCCTTTTGTTAATGGGGAGGGTGGTCTCCTGTGTTAATTTTGTGGCTTACTTTTGCTGTACATCCTAAATTTTCAATTTCCTCCAAGGCTAAACAAAATTCCAAATCGATGAAGTACGTTTCTAATCTTTGCTTTTTCTTCTGGTCTCAAATGCTCTATCTTTTTCTTCTACTTTTCTTCTGAATTCGTCGCTTTTTTTAGATACTGTGTTGACCCTTTTTGGTTCTGTCGAATTCTTTGGTTTTAAATGAGGGTTCTTCTAATTTACAGATCAAAGTGTTCTTGTACATTACTAAATCTTCTGGGCTTGTATTAACTACTTTCGTCCAACAAGTTCCATTTCTTACTTTAGTTAGACTTCTGGCTACATTAAATTCCATGAATTTTTACGAGTGCTGGTTCTGTAATTACAACTTTGTTCTCAATTTCTTGCTTTCGTTGTTTCACATTTTTCCCCAATTTTAGTTGTACTAAAATTTCTGAACGGGCAGGTATGTTGAGGTTAGTTCTGCAGTATGCTGGAAGATTTTCAGGCAAGTTTTCGTTTTCGTTAGGCTTCACTTGCGCGTTGATTGAGCGATCGGGTTCTACTTGGAAGGTTTGAGTTCGGCTTGGTGGCTATACCAAGTCCACTCACAACAATCATTCGTAGTTTCTTTGTCTCGTTCGTATAGGTTGATGCGTTTCAAACCTTCAATACTTAAGACATATCGTTCTAAATCAATGACAGCTCTTTTCCACCCTAAGCACATCATACCCTATAACTGCAATATAATCGTCAGGCAAGTATCTGCTACTATGAAACGTACACATCATTTCTGTGTCTCCTAGCTTTATAGTCTGTTTTACTTGACCGTAGGTGTGCATTATGGCTCCTGTGATGCCATGTACACGAACATCAGTCGGTTGAGATTAGGTCCTTGGGTGACCGTTTTTCTCTATCATCGAGATTTGTGCCCAGTATCAATTATTACTGGCCCATTGACAACTCCCAATGGTTCCATGAGCTAGTAGTTCATAGTTGTTTTTCCTGCTCAGTGATGTATGCAATTTTAGGTTTTTTCTTCGCCTGTCCAAACCTTTTATCTTGTGTAGGTTCAGATTTACTTCCTCACGGGGTTGCCAGCGGCGCTTCTGGGTTCCCCGCTGTAGTTTAACGGTGTAGAGCGTTTCTTGAAACTATAACCGCTTCCTGAAGGTTGACCTCTTTCGTTACCCGTGTTCGTTCTTTGTTCTGGCCCAGCAATTATCAGCTGTATGACCTTGCTTCTTGCAGAAGCTGCAGTGAGGACGTGTGGAGTTTGCCCTTTGATTTTACATTCTGATTCTCTGTGCCCTTTTCTACGGCAATATCCATCATTCCTTCATCTGCTGTCTGTAGAGCTTCTACATCTACAGTCTTTTGCTACGTGTCCTTATCTTTCCACAATTGTAGCATTTACTTGTTAAATTGTTTCCAAAAACTTTCCTTGGTTTTTCTTCAAATGGATTTGGCCTTTTTTCTAAGTTATTTATTGCTATTGCGGTAGTCAACTGCTTCTCTAAAATTTCTTTGGAAACTTAATCCTTGTTTGTCTGCCAATTTCTCCGTAGAGTCTCTGACAAAGGCTTCCATTGTTCTACCTCTCGGTCAGCTTCTTCTCTTAATACTCTATTTACTTCTTCGTTATTGGTGGTTCTCAGTGTTTTGTCACTGACTCTCTTGACTCTGTCAGAAAATTGTTCGATGGTCTCTCCTTTATTTTGTCTGATGTTAGCTAATTGTTCAAAATAATAGTGATCTGGTAGGCTATCTCCAAACCTTTCTGTTAGAGCAGACTTAATTTCTTTAAGTGTTGTGGCGTTTTTTTGCATTTTTCATCTGATTTTGAAAACTGTAGTGCACTACCAATTAACTTTAATTTCAATACTTGTAATGTTTGTGTTTCGTTCCAATTGCTCAGTTCTCCTATGCCTTGAATGCTATCGAGAATGGCATGAGTAGATCGGCTCTCTCTCCATCGTAGGGAGTAATGCTAGACACTAGCTCAAATGATGGCCTGCTTGCTGCTCCGATTGTCATATCCATAGCGGGATGGTGACATTTCTGTTCTGTTCAGCACAGAATTTCCCGCGATTGGTTTCGTCTATGCAGTCTTGAAGAGACCTGACTTTGGTTGAAATTGCATCAAAAGCCTCTTGAAATTCAATGGTTTTTCCTTTCAAACGTTACTGTAGAACTCATTGTTGATTTGTTTTAATGATCTTAATTAATCACTAGAACATTTAATTTAGGAAACTCTACAAAATTTTACGAAGTTCGATTTAAAATATACGACTGAATTTATGACTAATAATACTATTTTTTTTCTTCAAAATCCCAAAAAGTTCTATAAAAATAAATTTTCTGATAACCAATCAATGATTGATAGCCTATCTATACCCAAATCCTATCAATCAATCATCATCAATTGATGTTAGTGATAATAATCCATATACATCATATAAAAACTAATTAGTAGATTAGCAATGCCTAATCAATTAACAATATCGATTTACACAGTACAAGTATACTAATGTGACGTATAGATTTTGAATAACGCACTGGAATAGCGTCTAACTTCAAATTCAAATTAATTTTAAAAACATCAATATTTCTCAATAACAATTATCTAAACTCAAAATATTAATTTTAATCATAGCCTATGACACTTTTGTTTTAAAGAGTGCTTCTACATTACAAAGATTTAATAGTTCATTTTTTTTTATCTGGAAAACATTGGCAATTCCTACTAAATATTATTTAATAATTATTCTTATCTTAATTTTTAAAATGAGAAATAGGTGCCCTGGAAGTGACGACCTGACATTGAAGTGCACATTGTTACTCCATGTTAGAGCAATTTAATTTAATTTACTTGTTACTTTAATAATTGATCACAAAAATTAATAAGAAATTGTGCAATCATTCAATGCTGCATTCACTATTACCCACAGCACCTTTATTCTCTCTTATATCTATGTCTTATTTTATTATATAATTATTTAACGTTAGAATATTTGGTAAGAATTAGTTTAAAAGTATAGCAATGTTTCTTTATTATATTTTATTTAGTTTCTGAATGTGAACACAAAGGCTTACCCAATATCGCCGCCATTGTGACTGCCATGGTTGCTAAGGCTTGTCGACAGGATGATGTTGGTTGTTGTCAGCGTCACCCACGATGTTGGTTGGGTTGCTCCGCTTCCGTCTCCTAGGCTGGCGACGTGATGAAGATGGCAAGATGGCGTCCTTTCTCGGCGTCCTTTCTCGGCTTGGCGTCTTCACGTGTAGATTTCCTTTATCCAATTCCATCATCTCCTTGTTGCACTTTTTATACCAAAATTTTGAAAAATCCAACTTGGAAACACTTTTCCTAACTGTTTAAAAAACTATATTGACACTGGATTACACTGTTTGAATAATTTTGATGTTCACGTGGTCACTTCGGCGTCGGGAAATCAATCAACTGTACAGTTAAATTGTCCCAAGGTTTACGCGATAATCCCACGCACTGCCACCAAATCTGTAACGCGACCGATTTGGGGGATTAATTGGTATCCGCTGCCACCACCGGATGATTCCGGATAAAAAAGAAATAAAGTTTGTTGCAACAACGTTTTTGAATTTTAAAAACACTGTTTATTAAAGATTAATTTATAGAAATCACACAATTTACATTGGTTAAAAAGGGGAGAGCACTTCTGAATGATATAAAGTATTGAATTACATTATTGAAAGAATTTAGAAAAGTTTTAAAATAGGGCAACAGAGAGTTACATGTCTACGAGTCTGAGGGCTGAACTAGACTAGCTTCCAGCACACGCAGGTGCTGATACTCTGCATTGTCAGCAGTCTTACTGCTGACCTCCTCGACAGTGCTGTACACTTTACAATTATTATGTCTTTAGTTAAATTTTACTAATGAATGAAAATTTGTATATAAACCAAATAAAGCATTAATTTCTTGAATTATTATTAATATTGGGTTCGGGTCGTTACAGGTCCAAGGTGAGTCCTAAATATTTTCCGAATTCTATTGTAGTTACTTCTGGGAGACCATGATAGTTATTTTGAGAAGCTGTAAAAATTAGTTGTTGGGTTTTTGATTCATTTAAAACCAAATCATTTAGGTTGCAATATTGTTTAGCCATATTGAAAGCTACAAAGGAGTCAATGTCTAGTTGATCTTTGTTTTTGTTTGCTACAATAAGGGCTGTATCATCGGCGTACATTACCATTTCACAATAGTTTTGAAGGTATTCTGGAAAGTCGCTAGTCAGAAGGATATACAAGACGGGTCCAAGAACAGAGCCTTGCGGCACTCCTCTGCTTACTGGTAGTGGTTCAGATTTTACTTTTTTGACCGTGTTGTGTGTAGTGTAAGTAATTTCCACAATCTGTGTCCTATTGCTGAGGTAGCTCTTGAACCAGTCTAATTTCTTTGTCAATGATTCCCAGAGTTTGCAGTTTTTTTGTAATGAGCTTGTGGTCTAGACAATCGAAGGCCTTGGTAAAGTCCAAAAGTATACTTGTGGCTATATATCCTGCTTCCAATTTATCAATGATGGTTTCAATTAGTTGGACCAGTGCTGTTGCTGTAGATCTGTCCTTTTACAAAACCATGTTGTCTCGGAGTAAGAAGGTGATGCTGTTTGAGATGGTCCAGTAGTCTAGTTAGCACTACTCGCTCCAGGATTTTGGAAAAAAGTGGAGATAAGTGAGATTGGCCGATAACTGGTGGCTTCGTCAGTTGCTCCAGTCTTATATTTTGGATAAATTTTTGCGAGTTTCAACCCGCTGGGAAAAGTCCCTTGTAAAAGTGATTTGTTTTTTAATAGTTGTTAGTGGAGTGATAATTTCATGTTTGCATTGTTTGACCAATTTAGAAGATATTTCATCGTCTCCTGTTGATGTTTTTGATTTTAAGGTGTCTATGATGTTTCCGACTTCTATTTCATTTGTCTCCTGGAAAATTAGTCTTGGTATTTGGGGTATGTAATTTGGTTCTATTGTGTGTGTTGTTCGTTGTTCATTTCCTTTGGTATCAAGTGTTCTGTCAGCAATTGTAGCAAAGAAGCTATTTAAGTAATTGGCAATGTCTATTGGAGAGTCTGATGCGTAGTCCTGTATGTTTAAGCGTTCAAGTTGAGTTTTTTTCTAATCTCTCTTTTCTTTCATTATTAATCACTTTCCACATGGCTTTTGATTTGTTGTCAGATCTTTCAATGTAGGAGGAGTTAAGATGTTTTCTTAGTGTTTTTAGTTTTAAGTCGTAGGATTTTTTCCTTTGGGCTGTTTCTTTTTTGTCGTCAGGATGGCCCGTAATGTGTTCTTGATTTAGTGCCTCTAAGTATGCGTTTTTTAGCGCCTGGCTTTCATCATCCCATATATTCTTGGTGGGATTTCTTTTATGTTTTACTATTTTGAGAGGGCAGGCTATGTTCATTGCAGATTGGAGGATCCCATGAAACGCTTTATAAGCAGCATCCACATTGTCTGTGAGCATAACTTGTGACCAGTCCTGTGCTTGTAGATTATACCTCAGTTCTTCTACGGTTCTTGTGTTAAATTGTCTTCTGTATGATTGTGTCTGCGTGGGGCTTGTCATGTTTGTAAAGATAAAGCATAACTGGGCAGTGTGATCTGAGAGTCCTGTTTTTAGCACTCTGGTTGATATTTCAGTTTCGTTAATGTTTGTGCATATGAAATCTATAGAAGTCTTGCTGTGACTGGTTATTCTTGTAGGGGGTAGGTGAAGTCTGCTCAGTCCATAGCCGTGAATCATATCGTCCAAGTTTCTTCTGTCGTTGCTTGCCACCAGGTTGTCTACATTGACATCCCCTATTACGAGTACCGGGTTTTTAAAAGATGTTATTTTGTCCAATTCAGATGATAAAATATCTAATGCTTCTTCCAGGTTGCTACTAGGTGGCCTGTATAAACCTAAAAGGTGCAAGAATCCTTGTTTCATCTCAATTTTCAGAAGGATGGTTTCACATATAAGTTCTGATGTGGTTCCTGATAAGGATATTACTGTAATTTTATTTTTAAGGTTTAAGTTTGCAAAGACAGCCACTCCACCTTTTCTGTGTTGTTGTCTATTAAAGCTGCCTACAAGTCTGTAGCCAAGGGATTCTAGTGCTCTCCAGCTTTTCGTTGTTTAAGCCATGCTCAGTAAGTATTAGTAAGTCTGGTTTGTTGTTGTGGAGAAAATGAGCAAGTCTGTCGGTTTTGTTCTGAAGGCCGTCAATATTTTGGTGTGCAATCATAAGTTTCTGGTGCTTATTTCTAGGTTTGGAAGAATTTATATTTTGGGGATTTTGATTTATTTTTGGTTCTTGTGCTGTTGCTAATTTCGGCTCAGCTATGTCCTTGTGGACTTGATTTTGGTTTTGTCTAAAAAAGTGTCAAGTTGGTGGGTCACATCCTGTGAAGAGGTTTGAGTCTGAGGTCCTGGTTGTGTAGGAGACTGGTTAGGCATATATGAGGTGGCAGTTTCACATAATGCAGAGGGTTTGCCGTATTTTTTTACATTGTCTTTATAAATGTTAACATTGTCCTTGTACTCATCAATGTGACGGTTGAAGAACTCCTCGATACTTTCTCCTTCTTTCCTGATTTTTGCTAAAGCTGGTGGTGATCTTGAGATCTTATGAGAAGATGTGGAAGGTGAAGTTATTTTAAGGCCAGGCATTGGTGATGTTGGTGTCGTCAGAGGACTCGTTTCAGAGGCTTGTCGCCCTGGTTGTTTTCTTGAGTCCTGTCCTTGGAGTGTTGCAACCTCCTTGCATTTGGCAACTTGCAATGCTACACTGAACTGAGTCTTCTTTTTGTTTTTGGAGATTTTTTTTGATACATTAAATTTAGAGCAGTTATTTTTCTGACTTAGATGTGGTGTCATTTTGTGGGGATTTGGGGTTTGAGAGCAAGTTTTCCCAACTTGTTCTTTTAATTTTTGTATTTCACACTCTATTTCATATTGCCTTCTTTTAAGGGCAGTCAATTCGGTAATTGTTATCAATGGTAAGAGAGTCTCTCCTGTATGTGAGCATGTTTGAATACCAACGTCCCGATTGGTAGCTTGAGGGATTACTGATTTTATTGACTCCGATTTGGAAGTGAGTTCTTTTATAGTTTTTTCTAAGTTAAAAATTGTTTTCTCTAGATTGTCAATAAGTTTGCGTTGGTTGTTGTCTTGTTCTTCAAAAAATTCTTGGAGCTTTGTTTGGTTATTTCTTTCTTTGTCTAGCTGGCTCTGTAACTTTGCCAGTTCTTGGTGTAAATTCTCGACTTTGCTAATAGCGTGAGTGCTCCCGGGTTAAACCTTGTTCAATTCAAGTTCTGTATAGACATTTAACGTAATTTGTGCTGTTCGCGTAATACCTGTAAATACGTTACTACAACACGCCAGTTCATTCATTAAATCGTATTCAATCCTTTTTTAGTATTCAAGTAATTTCCAATTAACACTGCCTGTAGTATATTGGCTATGACTTGTGATACTTGATATTCAGGAAAAACTTACTTTGAATCAGTTAAGATTAAATTGTCATACATATAAGGTGTGATAGAAAAGTAATGATACTTTTTATTTGAACTATTTTTCTGTTATATTTATTTAGTTTCTTGGGTAGCTATACAGCCGTAGAGATGTTTTTCCCACTCTCCTAAGCAGTGCTGGAAGGCTTTAACTGGTATCGCCTTTAGTTCCTCGGTTACGCTTGGTTAGAATGATGGAGCATCTAACAGTCTCCAAGTAGCCTTTTCATGAGCCGTTCAAGCGCTTCTATGTAAAAGACTTGGTTAACAGGTTGTCCTGGAGGCACAAGTTCTCTATGAATGATCTATCAAAAGAACAAGCATGGTCTTGATTTTTTATTCGCTCATGCAAGCTTTTCTTGATTGGGGAGTGTGCCACTCTTCACTTTGTCATTTTGTGTCGAGATCACTCAAAAACCCATGATTCGTCACCAGTGATCGCGTAACTGAAAAAAGTAGGTAATTTTCAATACTGTCCAAAAGATCAAGGCACTCATTCTTGCAATTGTGTTTTTGTTCAATTGTCAGGTTTTTGGTACCATCTTGGCACACACCTTTCTCATGCCCAGAATCTGATGAAGAGTTAAACCATTTAAACTCAACTCTATACTCATTAGTGTTAATATAAGTTGATGGTCTATCCTCACCAGAGCCCTAACTTAATGGATGTTGTCATCAGTTTTTGATGCTGAAGGCTTCCCGAAACGAGCTTCACCTTCAACTAATTCTTGACCCTCTAAAAATACTTATGCCACAGAAAATCTTGTGCTCTTGATAATGAATGTTCCCCATAAGCTTTTTCAAACTTTTCAAATGTCGAAGTCCCAGATTCACCTAGCCTAACACAACATTTATTGGCACACTGATGT
Organism: Homalodisca vitripennis; assembly: GCF_021130785.1. NCBI lineage: Eukaryota > Metazoa > Arthropoda > Insecta > Hemiptera > Cicadellidae > Homalodisca > Homalodisca vitripennis. Next base: position 136,431,153 of record NC_060213.1, read on the forward strand.
TCCAAACTAAGCTGTTCCATTTTCAAAACGGAACATATATACACTAGAAACACTTCACTTGTCATGTTCTAACGGGTGACAAGTTTGAAACTTGGACCGGATCTTTAGAAGAGACCAAACTACAAGTGATGATAAGGAGAAGGTTGCAGTGTTGCCAGATCACTCTCATTACTTTTCTGCCACACCTCGTAAATAAATACAAACTTAAAAACTGGAAATTTGTATTGTGTTGCTTTGATATAAAAACAACGTTTAGTTGTTATGTTTATATCAATACTTTGTATAATCAAGATTTTTAATTTGATATACAACAGCGTATGCTTACATTTGAGTATATTCAGTGATTCGTTGTGGACCAAATCTTAGAGTTTCAGGGACACTAAAAATGAATCGTTGCTCTTTAACCGTCAAAAGTGCTAATGCACTTGAATCACTTTAAAGTGTTAGTGTCACGTTGTGCGATGACGGTTTCTTCGTGTCACAAATAACGGTTTATTCATTATTTGCGTTCTTCATAAAGTAAAACGTAAGAAAGATTCCTCTATGCAATGAAGAAACTAGAAATACTAAATCAGAAGCCTAGCTATGGTAGGAAGGGTGAATGTTGAGTTAAGTTTCCAGTTTCTTAGAGCAAAGTCAAAGTCAAAATCTCTTTATTTACAATTTCTTAGAGAAATGTATTGGCGTCAATAATACAATGTTAAAATTTAAAATTTACAAAATAAATAAGTTGAATTGAGCGGTCTTGATGTCTAAGATGGTCATGTGTCTTGTAGATATTCTTCCAGCGTGTAGAATGGCCTGGTCACCAGCCATCTATTCAGTGCCATCTTCAGTTTCTTCCCCCCTCTGAGCCTTTATCTCGGTTGGCAGTAGGTTGTAGAGCTTGCGTCCCATGTACGATGGCTTCCTCCCGTACAGTGATAGATGGTGTGCTGGCAGGACGTAGTTGTCAGCATGTTGTACTGGTGTACATCTGTTTCCCCGAGGGAGTTCATTCATGTCGGCAAACATAAATCACTTCCTGGATGTAAAGGGCTACAGCTGTGAAGATGTGAAGATCCTTGAACCCTTCACGACAGCTTTCCTTGGGTCCTAGGCCTTTAAGAGTTCTTATTACTTTCTTCTGTATCAGGAGAAGTCTCTGTAGATTAGTGACTGTGGTGCCTCCCCATATATCAATGCTGTACCTAAGATGTGATTCAAAGAGGGCATAATAAGTTGTCTTTGCAGTGATTAAATTACTAATGTGGTAAATTCTTTTGATAACAAAGAGGCTGGTGTTTAGTTTCCTGCAAAGGTTGTCAACATGCTGAGTCCATGGAAGAGTTTCGTCAATTGTTACGCCGAGAAATGTTTCCTTGGGTTGCATGTCAACTTCTGGTAGGGCTGCAATTTCATCTCGTCTTCTACCGAATGCTAGCTGTTTGGACTTGGTCATATTGACTACTAGGTTGTTTGAGTGGCAGTACTGGTATGCCATATTTAGTGCAGTATATGAGTCAATTGCTAGCTCTTCTGCAGAGCTCCCAGTGAGCAGAAGAGTAGTATCGTCGGCATACATTAAAGTAGAACAGTAGGCATTTAAAAAGATGAGGCATGTCATTGGTAAATAAGATAAACAGTACAGGGCCTAGGACTGATCCTTGTGGAACTCCTTGGCTTACAGGTAACGGTTTGGATCTGATGTTTTGTATTATCCCTTTGCTATGATGTCTTATCTCCAACACTTGGGTGCGTTCTTCCAAATAGCTTTTAAACCACCTGTAAGCAGAGCCACTAATACCCAGGCTTTGAAGTTTTTGCAGGATGAGGTTGTGTCCCAGACAATCAAAGGCTTTGCTGAAGTCAAGCATTATGCCAGTCACAAGCTTTCCTGCTTCCAGTTGATCGCAAATGAACTCTGCCCAGCTCAGCAATTGCAGTTGTTGTGGATCTGCCTTTCACAAACCCATGATGACTATTAGTTAGCAAGTTCTGTTGTTTGAGGTAGTCCATCAGTCTCTTTAATACAACTTTTTCTATTACTTTGGAAAAGGTGGAGATCAGTGAAATTGGTCTATAGTTGCTGGGTTTTTTTTTGGCAGTTACTTTTATGCTTAGGATATACTTTTGCAACTTTCAAGGCGGATGGAAAGAGTCCCGATGATAGTGACTTATTTATGATGCTGACCAAGGGGGTTATAAGGGCTTCACTGCAGTGTTTGAGTAACTTTGATGATACTTCATCAAGCCCTGCTGAGGTTTTAGACTTCATGCTTTTAATCATAATTTTTACTTCTTCTGTAGTGGTGTTGTTGTGAAGTTGACTGAGCCTACAATTTGCTACATGGAGTGTTAGCTGTCGACCTTTTTTGGTGCTGATTATTGATGGCCAACGTTTGCTGTGCAACTTTGGTGAAGAATTCATTGAAATGTTCAGCGATTTCATTTGGATTGGTTGTTTCTTTTCCCATTTATCTTCAGTTTCAGCTGCTCTTTTGCCTTGTTCTGCACTCTTCCTTTCACTGTTTACTATTTGCCAAACTGCTTTTGATTTATTGTCAGCTCTGTTTATACAGTTAGATGATGCCTGGCGTTTTAGCATTTTTAGTCTAAGGTCATAGTTTTTCTTAGCAAGGGCTGTGTCCGTTTTTATGCAGGTCACTTCCCTAAGCATTTTGGTTTCCCTAGAGCATCATCTGAAATTTGGCAGAAGGTGAACTGGAGCTAAACTCGACATTCATAATGATTCAGCCCTTCCCACCATAGCTATGTTATGTGTAGAAAATTTGGTTGCTCCAACATACTTAGAGATCGTGCCTAAAACATCATAGTGATCTCAGTTGTGCAGCTGATGAGAGAATGATGTTACATAGTTAGTTAGCACTTGGATGGTCACGTTTTATTATGTTTACATGAAACGGTCTTCATAATAGCACTTGGATGGTCACATTTTGTTACGTTCGGTTTTCATACTATTCCTTGGGCAGTTAGACAAGATGTTTTGACATAGGACTCTAAATTGTATCATTTAATAGAAGTTTTGGTTGTCTAAATTGTTAATTTTAAGTCTGTTTACAGTTTGTATTTAATTGATAATGATTGCAGATTAACTGTTTCAGGTTTCTGCTGACATGTTTCTACACACGCAATGCCTCGCACCCACTTTGTGATAAACTTCATCTCTCTGGTAGTGGTAGTCCTGCCTAAGCTGCCACAGTTCCACAAAGGTTCGGCTGTTTGGTATAAACAACAAGTACTGAGCACTGGCTGCCACCCACGACAGCACCGTACCCCCAGATACCTGGTTGGTAGCATTGATTTTTCTGTTATGTTGTGATAGGCAATCAGTTGTGTGATACTTGATGTTAACTATAAAACTCAGTAAGTAGTATTATTTTTTTATTTAAGGATGGGTAGATTCTGGTTCTTGATTATAGTAATTTGATCACAATTTGTAGTTTAAATTGAAGGCTGGGCAACTCTCAATTCCTCTTTTTCCACTCTTTTATTCAATTCTGACGTTTGTCTTAAAAGGGTTTTTTCCAAACGAGTCGTGATTGTATTATTCTGTGCTTTTATTGTTTTTTGTTTTTATTGTGTTTTTTAATATAAATTTATATTAATAAATAAATAAATTTTTATAATATTTTATAAATTTATAAAACATGCTAGATTGTATTATTATTAAAGAGCCATTGGCCAACTAGTCTAGGACGATATGATTTTGTATCTGACCTTTAAATCATGATCAAATCCTGTCTCTGACTGTAGTACATTGTATTTGGACGGACAGAATAAGGCTTAAAAGAGGAAAGGTCTCTCTCTCTTTACAAAAAAAAAAAAAAAAAAAAAAAAAAAAAAAAAAAAAAAAAAAAAAAAAAAAAAAAAAACTATTTAGAAATGATTCATCTGAAGCAGAATCAGGTAGTGAAAGTGATGATAACATTTCTTTTTATTGATGATATGAACTACAAACCAAACTGTTGACCTATTAAATTAGTAGACCATCTAATTCCTAATCTACCCTAAATTAGGACAAACTTGTCATTCATCGTTATTGATGAAGGGGATGATGAAGTAGACACCAATTAAACAAGCGTGCTAACCTCCAATTCATTAATTGTAATACTCTGGTGTAAGCCTCTTGGATTTAGGCATATCAGTAAACGCTAATGATTGTGTTGTTATGCATCGTAAGAGAGCCTTGATTAATGTCAATTTAAAATAATCGGCTTTGGTGATTCACTGGTTTTTCCTGGAAATCCAGGTGTGTCCATCACGTAACATTCTAGTTATTTAATATTTCAAGTTTTTTCTTTGTAATAAATCCACTGAAGAAGTTTCCTGTGTATAAATATGTATACTGAATAGAATCATTTCTGCCTGAAATGTAATAAAAAAGGCTTAGTTGAAAGTCAATGAATGTGGCAGTCTGCCTCAGATTAGTAGACTTTTGTAGTAGAATGAACAAAAGTTTAAAAAAAACCATTCATATTTATTGGTTACAGTACAGTTTCCTGGTGTAATAGAAAGTTTGCAAAATGTTTTTTGAACTTATTGTGATTCTTTTTTATTCACTTGGGAGACACAAAAAACTTACATAGACACTTAAGGAACCTGGTTGACTTGTATGACTGGATTTTCACATATCGACCATATAAACTATACAGCTAAAAACTACTACATTCAAGCACAAAATTGAACACTTTTTGAGAGGATAAAACAAAATCAGCCCTATGATGCAGTATATTTATTGTAGGTTTGGCACCTATATCTGGGTATTGTGTAGTGCCTTGAATCGCTATTGTTTAAATATTTTTGTTGTATCAAAGTGAAAAATCTCCCAAAGGTATCAGAATCGGAGCAACTATCTAGTCTACACAGTAGTTGTGAAACTTTTTGGCCAATATTTATATAAAGGCTGTATATTTGTTTGAGATTTTTTTTACTTTGTTGAATTTAGAAAACAATTAGTTGTCTGCTCGACACAAAACTTTCTCACAGGGACTGTGTGAAAAATAAATGAGAAAAATATAAGGAAAGAACTGAATTTTTTTGTTCTCTTAAGACAAAAAGCTTATAAATAAAGCTTATATAGTGACAGGATATCCTGGATGGGTATGGTTGGGGGTAGGGGCTGGCTCTTGTCGAGATTCATGAGAAAGGATTTCGGGCATTAATCTCAGTCATGTCTCCTTGGAAGAAGGGGAGTCTAGCTCTGTAGCGGGCCTCTCTAGTCAAAGCAGACAGGGAAAAAGTAATAGCCTAAGTGACTAGTACTGTAGCTGTCAGCTGAGGTCCAAACGCTGTAAAATAAACACAAATCTGAAAAAGAAGAAACAACAGCAATTTTTAGGCCAGGAGTCTCCAAAACTTTTTCATTTGAGGGCAAAATTGAAAATATCTTAAAAGGCAGCTGGACCAACCACCTTCACCTGTATTTTAATTGAAAGAAAGTACAGTGCAACCTCGTTTAAGTCGGACCCTTTTAAATTGGATCTCCGTGTAACCCGGATCAGATTTAGGAAAATTTAAAATTGGCTTTTGACGTCTGACCAGACTGCTGAGTGTGGGATGGATGTTTATCAGTAGACTGTTTATAATTACATGTATTCCGGCTTGTTGCAATAAAGATGCCGATAACAGGGAGGATACCGATGAAGAAAACTCTGAGAATATCGCAGTTATAAACTATGCAGAAGCAGCCATTTGGACGAGTTAATGGTTTATTTCTATGTCAATCCCTTAACCGCAAAAGCGCTTTTAATTATAAATAAAATTGTGAATTTGTGAATCCTGAATAAAATTCTCTAAAAACAAAAAGCGGCACAGGCGCTGGAATTCTGGGAGTGAGACCATGTAGGGAGCTGGTGGTCCCTATGGGTCCGTATCCAACAGTTTTTCAAGCGGAGGTCACAGCTATTATGGAATGTGCTCGTGAGAATCTTCGTCTGCGATATAGGAGCAAGACGATTAATATTTTCATGGACAGTCAGGTGGCACTGATGGCGCTGGACTCTTGCGTGTCCAAATCCAAACTTGTTTGGTATTGCTATCAGGCCATTTCCTCCCTTGCCAGAATCAAACAATGTGACCGTTTGTTGGGTTCCTGGTCATGGGGGGATTCTTGGGAACGAAGGAGCTGATGGCTTGGCAAACCGGGGCTCAGCAACAATTATGACGGGCCCTCAAACCGTTCTGCAGTGTTCCAAGGTGTGAATCCTCTAGGGTTGTCTCGAAATGGATTCGCGCGGAAGCTTGAGAGAAGGTGGAGGTTGCATCCGGGCTTGAGAATGAGTAGAATGGTAATTACAGTCACCTTCCTCCAGGGTGGCTTCGGACCTTGTCTCATTAAATAGATCAATGTCTTCTCAGGTGTTTGGTCTCATTACTGGGCATGGTCACCTGAGGAAGCATCTTCACAGAGTCGGCATCCTTCAGGAGGGATCCGCTCTGTAGAAGGTGTAATGAGCAGGAGGAAACTGCTGAGCACCTGCTCTTTGATTGCCCCTCAATAGCAAGGGAGTGGTATGCCATCTTTGGTAGTTTGGACAGGGGTGGTGAATTTTTTCCCAGGAGGATGTGATAGGTTGTTTTCGGCGGTTTTGTGGAACTGCTGAAATTGTAGACTGGTGGGCCTCATGGTGTGTTTTCTGGGGTGCGCAAAAAGCCTAGGCCGCCCCAAAGGGAAAAAAAAATAAATAAGGGCGGTAAAGCTGGCGAGAGGGTCCACCTTAAATTAAACGGAGGTTTATAGGATCAGTGTATTCTTGTATAAGTGTATCAGTCCCTAAACATCCGTTTTTCATTTTTTGTCTTACTCTTGTAGAAAAATAAACAGGAAAATAACTTGATTTGTGTTATTTTATGTTTTTAAGGCATTTTTTATTAAAACCTAACATCAAATCAATGTGGTGTCTACGTTCTAGGCCCCCACATTGGTGTGACCGTGTTAAAAAACTATTTATTCATTATTTATTTAAGTACTCAAGTAATTCAGCAGAAATCGATCAGTAACTATTGAGTGATTGGTAATGATTCTTCCTAATCATAACCATAATAGTAGCATTTTAAGAATAAATATACCATTTAAACCATCCGAGAGTGTTTGGAAAAATTACCAGCAGTTAGATTGGTTTTTTGAATTAACTTTTTCACTTATTAGTTACAGGTTTACGGTATAGTAGTAATTGTATACAAATTACATTTCATTCTTTTGCATCACTCTCTTTTAACAGTACATGATTGTGGATTAGGTTTTTATATTTTAGTGATCTAAAAAAAGAGTTGCAATCTGCAACCGATCTGAAAACAGATTAACAGTTTTGAACTCTCATATGGCAGTGAAGAGTGTGTGTGCTGGAGACTTACGTATTCTGTAAACATGTCCATGGTACGATGTAGAGTTATATTTCAAGGCCAATACTACATTCCACTACATCACTATCAACAGATTACCTCCGACTGCGTCTTGTCGATTGACCCCACCCCCCCCCCCCCCCACCCCCCCCCCCCCCCACCCCCCCCCCCCCCCACCCCCCCCCCCCCCCACCCCCCCCCCCCCCCACCCCCCCCCCCCCCCACTTCTTGATTTTGATAGCATCGTGGGAATGGGGGAAAACGGGTTTCAATTTATTTATTATGGGAGTTTCAATTTATTTATTTACTTTAAGTCGAAAAACATATAGTAAATGTAATTTAACAACCTGAAACCTCTAAACGAGAAATATGTCTAGGAAGCAGCAGGACTTTTCACAAACATATGCTATCTTTCAGTGATAAAAAAATCAGTAACACTACGTTTCGAGATCTGCATTCTGATATCTTCTTCAGGTGAATGTCTAATCTAACACATAATTACAAACTAAGTTAAAATAAACAAATCATACCAGAGCGTTGTGCCACGCGTAAGTAAGAAATAGCAACCACCAAGAATGTTGTGTGTCATCGTCACTAACTCTAAGACATTCTTCGAACTTCAAAAAATTTTTTTGAACTGCCTTAACATATAATGGGATTATTTGATTACAACCGATATTATACGCAACGTAGAGCAATGGTGGGAAAGGTTGATTTCAATACAAATGTTTGGTTCAGCTCCAGTCCACCTTCCACTTAGTGCAGCGTCTGAAGTCTAACCGCTGTGACAGATTTGACTCCTGGAATCTGGAATCAACATCCATCTGTAGAGATCCAATACAGTCAGCGACGAAGAAGCTCTTAACGAACTCTCTATATAGTTTGCGACATCAGAGACCACCTGGACTACAAAAAGATGTAATCAAGTTGAAGTAGTGTTCTCATTGTCCAATTTTGTACCTGATGAGATAATGAGAACACCAATTCATCTTGGAATTCTAAACAGAAACAATAGAATTAAATGAGAACACGTTATACATTTCGTCTGTATAATACTTTAGGTTGTATAATGTGGATATATTACTTGACTTCTAGACCAAACACATATTAAAACACGTTAACAACAATGACTAATTTTACGGACCTTTTTTTATATGTCGTTGATTTTTTCAATAATAATGCCAAAATCTTTTTTACGTTAAACATTTAAGCATAAAGAGAAAATTATGTTAAGTTTCTTGAAATTTTGCACAACAATTTCAATATGTTTTTACAACGTTGACTCCATATAAAAAATGTCAATATGTTTTTACAATGTTGACTTCATGTACCCCCGAGGGTTCGTAAAAATTATGTTACAATAAAAACGCAATAAGGAAATGCATAGGCAAATGTGTACCCCATTGGGCGCACGACGCGCTTTACGAAAGCCCGGTGTGTACCCGTTCAGCAGTTGTGAAATATCATGTGTACCAGATGTGGTACACCTCGTCGTGAACGCGTTTTAACCATGCAAACCACCTACAGTTAAGTAAGCACAAAATATAACTTATTTGGAATAAGGTGCTTGTGTAAAATGTTATAAAAATGTGTCAGCATAGATGATGTACAAAGTAATAAAGCATCTTAAAAAAAGATAGAATAACATGAGAGAACATTTAGTTTGGTATAAAACAGAATCAGATGAACCTGCTTCTTGGATTAAATTAATATGTTCTCCGTAGCAAAGAGGATTTAATAGGATTAACATAGTTACATGCCGAGTAAGTCACAAAACCTTGTGGATTACCTTGCTCACAGTCACCCACGTGGCTGGCTTCTGTGAAGTATGTTGTTTTTTTAGCCTTGCAATGAGATCCTGTAAGATCAGGTGATTAAATCTTCTCAAAATATGGTCTTACAATTTGTTAATACAAAAATCACTTTGCGGTAGTTGTATAAATTGGCTACTGACCACAGAACACACTTAAGAGGTCCATCTTTAAAGCTCGTATAATAGTTTGTCTGTGCAATAATCCTTAACAGACAATACAAATATGTTGTGTAGTTCATTTTGGTATATAATATTTCAATATCTCATTTTCATTAGCGTTGTATATGTAAGACGATTATTATAATACATTTATACGATCTGAGTGTACCATAAATTCAATTTAATTATGCAGTTCATTTAAAACAAAGATTCAAAAATATTTTAAATATCGAACAGACAAAATTGTTGAAATGATATTTAAAGCACAAATTTTAACTATCTATATTAAATTTATTTTCCTGTTCGCATGGTCCTACAAATAGATATGCAGAAATATAAAGAAAAAATCTTTTGTTTCTTCATGGTAAAATCATTCATTCAAACAAACTGAAAAGTATATGTATCCTTGAAAATCAAAGTCAATTTCCAAATCTAAATTTAAAGAAATCTTTTTCAACTTTTGCAAGTAACATGAACCTCGGTGGTCATGCGAAAAAAATATATCTATGATATATCTTGTAGTTATTTCTAAAAAAAGAGGCTTTATATAATGTCCAAATTGTATTCACTAAAAAACACTATTAAAGCAACTTAATCTCACAATTTTTTAGGAGAGGCAAATCCTCCTCCTTTATTCTGCATATCCTGATGGGCCACATCGCAGTACGAGGATCTTATCCATCGGAATACACATAAGAGTCGAGAAATCACACAAGATTGAGGGTGCTAATAAAAGTTTCAACGGCCATAGCAATTCGGAAAAGAATTTGAACCTTACCAATTAAAAAGTTGTTAAATTTTATTTTTGCTCTTGAGGAACTTGTAAATTTAGTCACATGACTGTTCAGAAGACTAACGGATTCAACAAAAATAGATTAAATATGCTTGCAATGTTTTCTCACCACTATGATAGTTTAATCAAAGGCATAAATAATTTCTTTTGTGCAAAAAGGAGAATCCGATCCCCCTTATGAGCCTTGTTCTGCCCGTCCTCATGGGCCACTGCCCTGTTCGAGGATCTTTTCAAGCAGAATAAGGGGGAGAGTCAATACGGTACAAGATAAGATAAAAAGTGCAACGGTCACAGACAGGATTTGAACCTGCGCTATCCAACGTCTTAGACCGCTCGGCGATCGGCACTCCCCATAGACAGAAGCAACAGTAGCTGTAAGGAAATAAGAGGAATTAACCTGTTTCCGACAAGAGTGAGTCCTATCTTAGGCATCAGAGAAAGAGAGAGGGGCAGACCAATAGATCAATCAACTGTCACGCTGGAATGGAATAGGTCCCGAGCTCAGCTGTCGACAATTGATTGCCAAAGTTGAATGGATTTCGAGCCAATTAATTTTCCCAACATAAACCAATCCAACAAATTGGCCTAACGCGGTGATTACAGTCAATAACGTGCGGTAGAAAGAGACAACAGTGAAATTATTAATGTAAAATTAATAATTAATTTAGTGTGCTTTATTATTACAATGGCATCTGGGATTTTAATTATTTTTTTCAAAAAAGTATAATACATTTTAAACAGTTGAAAATTAGTAATTGAGCAGCAGTTTTTTGTTGTAATTCAAATACAATATAAAATTATTGAACATGTATTTATTCATAATTTGTCGAAAAAACTAGAATCGTGATTGAAGTGTTTTTTACCAGAGAACAAATACAAAATTTGTATAGCAATCATCATAAACACGTGTAACTCTATAGGCTTACCAGTATATTATATTAATGTTTAAATTGTTTTATCTAAACAGTTGTATACCTAGTAAAAGAAAACTAAATAATCTTCATCAAAAATAGACAATGCGCAACTTAAGAATAGACATGTCAACACCCAGTGAGAGATGCCCGATCGAATGTTATGTTCCATAAACTCGCTCAAGATATAACACTCATTTAGTATTAAATAGCGCTTGAGTAACTGTTAAGAATGGAAAGTGTCCAGTTCCTAATACGATCAGGAACTTTGTTAATAATTTACACCAACTTGAGATGGTAGGCTCTCATAAGATTTTAGTGTATGTTGGGCAACTCTAAAAGTTTTCCAGCTGTTATTGAAAGTCTGTAAAAGAGCCTTTCCCTACGTTATGGCGCCCAGGTGAAGCCTATACTTGAGTAGTATAACCCACTTTGGTATAGAAAAACAGATGTCGCCAACATCTCTACAACCAGAGGTGATCTGTGAGGGATTTCCAGGAGCGGCACATCAATAACCGCAAATGTCAAAATATTGTAGTAAAAGTTAATGATAGGTGTAGCTTCCTATGGAAATGACTGTTAGAGAGGAACTCTCTTCTAGGTTTTAGGAGGCCTAAACATGGGGAACCGTGCCTGCTGGCTTTCAGTGGAAAAGGGCAAACCAGTAGCATTCTCTTCTTCCTAGGAGACTTGGCTGGGATAGAATCCACTACTTCTTCTTCTGGTTGATGCAAATTAGGATCTGGATAGGAGGTCTCCACTCCCCAATCTATTGAACATGTATTTAATTATTGTGATCCTCAATATATTGTCTGCACGCAGTGTAGTCCTTTCAAAATAAGTGCAATGAGGCATTCCCTCAGCTTTCCTGGGACGCTGTGGAAATTTCGTGTACGATGGTTTAAGCCACACGTCACAGACTCTTCTAGTTGCTCGTATAAGTTGACGATGAAGGTTACGCATTGACCTCCAAGAAAAAAAAACTGTAATAGGTTTAATAAAAGATCTCCTGAAGGAAGAAGGTTTTTAAATCTCCCTGTTGGAATGTCATCTCTCCAAGTGTGCAAGAATCTAGAATTATATTTTTGGAATAATTTCAAAATCCCTTTCCGTGTATTCTTGAACTGCTCTTCCCCAGTCATACATACGTTAAGCGGGGCTTTATAAGCAATAAGTAGTACAGCATAACTGGATCAAGCAACGTCGAGCGTAGCTGCTGCTTGGATGGGTCCTTGCAAGCAGCCTGCCTGCCCGGCCATTGGTGGTGGTTCGGAAGACATCTTTAAGTCGTTGTTCCCCAGGTTAAGTGTTAGAGATGGATTCTTAGCCCTAACTTCGCCTGGTAAAATAAGACTACTTTACTTTACTCTACAGCAGTAAAAAACTTATTATTTTTGTGTTGGACTGTATTAAAAAAAAGGAAATGTTACATCGTAGATAGACCTGATGCCACCGCACAACGTGCATACTTCAATGTTCCATTACTGTAATGGAAACGACTTGGCGATGATTTAGAATTGTTTATAAACAATGTCACCTGGCAAAAAATATTAAAAATTGTATATAAGTTTTCTACACTTGACATAATATCGTGCAAGTAGAAATAATTTTCCTTTAATTACATTTTCACAGTTAGAAACATTTGCTTAAGCATTAGGAAGTGTGACGCACTTAAGTAATTCAAAGACTGAGCAGTGCTTCGCTTTCATCATGAAAGAGGGGATTATCCCTCAAGGACACGTAATTCTTTTCTTTTTCTACCATGTTATTATTCTCCACAAAGGAAGGCTGTGCTCAGTGTAAATGTTAAATAATGTTTAATTCTTAACGTGTACATCCGTTTCACCAATTAGGTTTGATGTTTAAGTTGCTTTTCGATGTCTCGGTGTATCCCAGGTGTTTCTAAACCCTAACTAAAACCTAAGGATATCCTTCCATTGGCGAAAAGGAGCCAAGAACTAAGTGCAAACAATGGTCTACATCTTTTTGTTTACCGTCCGCCTGTATGTGTTTTACAATTTAAAATTTAAATTTTGAAAATTAATGAAAAAAATTTAACAAAACTTTAGGAAACTCTCCATGTTGACAAGATCTATCTAAAAAACCTTGATCACATATGCAAATTAAATTTCAAAAATTATAAAAAACAATTTAAACTAAAACTATTTACAAAATTACTAATTTCACCTTGAATTGACAAAACTAGCGGTTAAAAAATTAAGAAATGAAACAAGACTTCAACGGTTTAAATCCGGCAAAAACAAATGACTTATTGCAAGTTTAGTCCAACCATGCATGTCCAGTCTCAAGGTCCTTTATAGTAGGTTTGTTACCCTTAATAAATTACACAAATAATACTTATATCAACGTCAGACAACAGGACAAACAGATTGAACATTTTCAGTTAAAAAGCAGGCGTTCCTAGTGATTTGTTGAAACTAATTTATTCCATAATAAACTCAGATTTCTTTTAAAGCACCAGACTAAAACTATATACATGGCTGAAGTATACATATGACTGGCTACGCTGAGCTTTTACGGGGTTAAAAACACTGATATACTCACTAGTTAAATCCTTAATATCCCATATATTAAGGTGAGACTTACAAATCAGGATGTAAATAGTATATACACAATGGATGTGAGAAGGAAACTGGATTTTCCGGACATTGCCCATAGTTCGGTGATAAAAAAACAGTAAACACTACGTTTCAAGATCTGCTAGTTTGTAATTACATGTTTACCAATACAGTTGTAGGTGGTTGGTTGGCGAATGCAGACGTATTGTCACCTGTATTCTGTAGTTCAGTTTTTAATAATCACTGTTGTATTTAGTTTTTTATTAAGTACGTGTTTTAGGGTTAGTGAAGTTGACCCTCTGGTACAATTTTTTTTTATTTTAACCTAGTTTGTAATTATGTGTTAGGTTAGTTATTTACCTGAAGAAGAGATCAGATCGCAGATCTCAAAACGTAGTGTTACTGATTTTTTGTATCACTGTTCGATAACAAATGTCCGGAAGAAATCCTGTTCCCTTCTCAATCCTTCCATCGTCAAAAACAAACTTCTAACATAATGATGTGTCCATGGGGCTGCACTGGTCTGTTACAGGTCAAGATACATTTTCACTGCCGATGATTTGGTTTTAATTGTGTGGATCTAAAGAATTTTGATTTTAAAACAAAATTAAGTTTTAAATATTTTTAACCCTTTTGATCCTTTCCATATTGACCCCCACCGAAACGCGCAGCTAATATTGAACTCTTTCTTAAAATCCACTACCGATTTCACATATTGTGTGCTTATGTAATGCAAATTGACTTCTCAATCCAAAAACACAACGCTACAGAAGAATTTATGGATTACCTTTCGTAATTATGTGCACCGATGAAAAACTGCTGTTTTCCCCCGTTTTAAAATAGAACATGCCAATTCTACGGCATGTAAAGTGTAATTTGTTACTAGTCGTGGTACAATGGGACCACCCATACTAATTGGTTAGTTACCGGAATGAGCCTTGTTTCCGTAGATTAATTAACGCAACGCGGCGCTGTATCTATTACAAGTCGGAATAGTCTAGACTGCTGTATGTTGTCGAATTAAAGCATCACTACCCGTTGAATTAATGTTTGGGTCGGGAGACAAACGCTGAGTATTTCCATTCATAGGAGACGTTAAATAGGAATTCGAATCTTTTAAGAATAGGTTGGAATGCAATGACCTTGACTTTTCCTCCATAAGAGTAATGTTAAGGCCTCATGCAGTTTACGCCCTTATTTTGGATCGTAGCTTTGGGACATAATATGTCTTATTTAAAAACCTTTTTCGCTTTTTGTGTGTAAAGTATATACTTTTTGAAGACGTAAACTACATAGTACAAAAAAAACTTCATAATTCTACGTTTCTCGTTAAGGTGCGTGAAGTTTAACATTGTCCTAATGGCTCTAAACTCAAGATAACCGGCACTTTGTGTATGAAATAGAATTTTAATAAAGACTGGTTTATCGCTATCGCAATGTTTAACTTTAATACAAATAATTAAAGTAGTTAAAACTTTATATGCAAATTAATGCTTATCTGTTTGTCCTTTATAGACTCAGAAACTATTTGACCGATCATTATGAAAAATTAGTATGTATATTTATTTTTCCAAGTAGAAGGTTTATGTGTTATGCCCATTAATGTTAACTCACCACCAGGCGTCGCTGCAAAATATAAAAGTTATTAAAACGCCTGCACATTATAAACTGCAATTACGACACAGTTATGTATATTATGTATGAATAGCCAAACACCAATTGAAGGCGCTAAGTTTTGATGCATATTTGTCTTGTATATTTCCGGTTGAAGCTGGTTATTGGTATTTTATCAAATAGCTCAAGTGGGAGAGTCGATACAGTACAAGGCCGATAGTAGTGATAAAAAAGTGCTAAGATCACAGACAGGATTCGAACCTGCGCTATCGCTAATTCAGATCATAAGTCCGACGTCTTAGACCGGGCGGCCATTCGTTCTCCCATAGCTTCGTGTAAGTTGCTGAGTACAAGACAAGGAGAATCGTACAATATTATCATTGTAGCATGTAAGTTAAATCAAATACGTTACAATTTCCTCGAAGATTGTATTTATATTTTAAACAAATCTCTTATCTACGTTTTGTATAGAGCCGGGTAAAGTATTATTTGCTGTTTTGGTAATAGCCCGAGAGATGGCGCCTAGTTGGCGGTTAGCGTATTCCATTTCTTGACATCCTTCCCTGGGGAGCTTCAATAGTGCCTTCTTGAATAAGAACCCCCAGGGTATGACGTCATGCCTGCAGGTGCATAGACAAAATTACTACGATTAATAGGAACCCCTTTCTCGAGGTCAAAATGATCTCACGGGAGATGGCGCGCAAAAGACACACCGAATAAAATTTAAATTTCGGTCTTATCCAACTTTAAATATCTGTTTGTCACTTTTCAAAGTACTATTGAAAATGAGAGATTTCAGTTTATTGTTAAGGAGGAAAAGGGAGAGAAAACGAGAGGGTTAGAGGGGGAGGAAGTTGGGGTGTGAGGAAGAAAAAAACGTGAAAGGGGAAGGCATTTAAATAATTTTTAATTCACCAACTAATTAGCAAACTAGGCAAATTTGAGTCTTAGAAGAGTATGATAAGTGTTACGAGTATATTAGGTAGTCTTTTACTAGTAGTGATTGGTTAATTTGTAGCTTGTGCTGTTAACTAATGACTCTATAACCAACAAAGTTTTAACCGGTCTCAGATTTTAGGTCAATTCCCTAACACCGAAGTCACTTGTACCCCGGTAATTGGTCACAAAATACGTTAACGTCGAAAAGTGAAATCGTCCTAGAGCGCAGAATTTTTTGCTATATTGTACCTTAGGAATAATATACATTCCGTCCTTCAGCACCGAATCGTGGGTGCTGTGATAATGTGACCATTTCAGCCCTGACGGATGATTTCAGTAGGAGGCGCTAACGGACATCACTCACCTAACCTAAAAATATTCTCGAAACCCAAGTGTCAAGTAGATAAATAACGTGACCAGTTCAAGTTAAAATAATAACGATACACCTAAGAGACAGATTATTTGTGCGAATTACTTTATATATGCTGTAAAGATATAACAGTAAATAGCTACACTTAATATACGTTGCCTGTCGAGTTGCGTTTGAACGGCGTAAAGTAGGTACCGTACGTTAAGATAAAATGTGTTCTACTGCAAAGCTCTAACTGCCTGATACCAGTCGGAATTCCGACTGTTCTACTGAAAAGCTCTGATTGCCTGATACCAGTCGGAATTTCGACTGTTCTACTGAAAAGCTCTGATTGCCTGATACCAGTCGGAATTCCGACTGTTCTACTGAAAAGCTCTGATTGCCTGATACCAGTTGGAATTTCGACTGTTCTACTAAACAGCTCTGATTGCCTATACCAGTCAGAATTCCGACTAATTCACTGTAAAGTCCTGATTCCCTGATACCAGTAGGAATTCCGAATGTTATACTATGAAGCCCTGATTTCCTGACATCAGTCGGAATTCTGAACGATACAAAGACTCATTTCTTCCTGTTAGGAGTCGAGGACTCCATACAGTAAAGATTACTCCACTGGTAATCACAGTCAAGAAGCACTCTTTCACTAAGAGGAAAAACTGAAACTAGTTTTGTGTCACAGCGTTCTACAAACAACCTTTAATATTGACATTGCAACTAAATTATCCAAGCGGATACTTCGATATGTACTGTATCATTAATTATCAAGCGTATTTCAAGCATTACAAAGGCTTAATCAAATCACGCTGCATACCGAATCCGCCAATTAATCACCGTGTTATATCGACATTTCAATTAGTGCTCCTACTACGTAATTGTAAGCTGTGTGCATTGTCAGTACTACTTACATAGATAATTATGCTTTTATTTCGATCGTTTTGAAATCTACGCCCACTTTCAGAGCAACTATAGTCTACTAAAACTAAATAATTAATCTTAATTACTGATATAAATACATACTAATAACAGAACTTCATAATACTTGAACTTAATAAATTAAAGACGAATGCAATAAGAGTTTAAATACACATAATGATACATTTAAACAATAATTTACTTATGTAACAAATGTTTGGCTGAGCATAAACATAAGATAGGTGAAACCTATCACTTGGGTGGAAACATTTATTTCTGTCTGTCTGTCCGAACGATATATCGAGAGTAAATTGAACTAAGCTTTATTTTTATATAGGCAACATCAAGTTCGATGATTGTGCTTGTCACTCTATAGGATTTGGCAGAGCGTTAGTAAACAGTGTCTGCATTGATCTTATCGGTAACCGTGATGGCGACGAGAAAATGGCACAATAAGTACATTCTAAACAAGCTGAGTACAATCAAATCAGATTTTACATATGACATTTAACACATGCAGCTCTTTTTATTTTTTTTATTATCTTTTAAAGCTCATCTCTTAGGCTATGCTGACTTGTTTTAGCCACTGTGGCCATTATTCCTGTCAAGATTGGACCTCCCCGGGATTTGAACCCGTAATCTCTCAGTTAGAGAGCCGTGACTGTACCCACTAGTCTACGGAGGAGGACCACATGCAGCTTATTCATAAAGTAAAAAAAAAAAAAAACGCAACATTTTAACACATGATGGTATGTCATGCAGCCTATCACTACTAGAATGAAATAATGAGCATTAAACTTTTTGCGTGGAAATTATTGTTTCGCGAAGCAGGGTCGTGCGTACTGTGTAGGCGTTGCTTTTTGTTTAAATCCCACTAATTGATAAATTGAACCTTAATATTGGCTGAACTTATCTGAGATCTGTGGATGGCGCAGTGTGGTGGGTACAGCGGCTATTGTGAGATAAGCGAATCAAGCAACGTCGAGCGTGGCTGCTGCTTGCATGGATGACCGCTGAGCGTTCCTATCCTTGCAAGCAGTCCGCCTGCCCGGCCATCGAAGGTGTTTCGGAAGTCACCTTTATGCCTTTCAGTAGGTTATACTTGGTTGCAGGCCCATGACAACGATGTTATACCTTTTACATATTTATGACCTTATCGTTAACTGTATCATTGTGGCAGATTTCTAAAGATTTATAATTAATAGCACCCGAGTGTTTTTTCGATACTTTTAAAGGTTATTGAGAAAGATAGTCCTCACACTTTATTGTACCCATAGTCTATTGGTCAGTTCGTTATGAAACTAGGGCACGTTATTGCAACATTCAGTTCAGACAAAACCAAGTTGAACGAAAGGAAAACTGATTTAAATCCCCCGGAGTCTAATAAACCTGAAATAACATGAATAATCTTATCATACGTTTAACCCTTTTGATGCATTCTCAGTTTGACCTCCATCATAACTAGCATTGCTGGCAACCGATTTCTTGCTTAGGAAAGAGTTCCTCTATTTATTTCAAGAGAAATGAGGTTATGTTCTTATAAAGTGAAAAATCGGCTCTCGTCTCCTGGTCTATAAGCAGTACCTATCTGTTAAATCAAAATCGATTAGTCAGTTAAACTCTCCAATCATAAAATGTAATTATTCGCGGTATCAGGAGTAATGACGCTGATTGACTACGTCAATTATCCTAGCCCCTCACTTCAACAACCAGAGCTATTGCACTTTTCTATCAGTTTTATGTGCTTTAAGTACCATTTTTAAAGCTTACTAAGGCATAATCAGAATAAGGAGATATTCTCGTAGTTTCATCAGCAATCTCGTGCAATCTGTGGTATAACCGTCACACTGACCCTAATTGGCGCGATGTGTAACACTGGTCACGAGTGGAACAGCTGTTACAGTCTATTGTAATATTGTCAACAGCGATCTAAAACTTTACCCAGTAGTAACATAGATACTGTAAATATATGACATAAGTTATAGTTTGTCTTCCAAATATTCCTAATCCTAATACATGCGAAAGTGCCTTTGCTTATTTGTTTTTCTTTCGCGCGTAAACTATTCATCAGTTGTACTAAAATTTTACATGGACATTCTTACGGTCCCTGGGATGAATACATGGTTCCATTCTTATTCCGGAAATCCATCCGGGCTACGCCCCACTGGAGCAATTTTGAGACGACTTTAGTATGCTAATGGTTCTTCAGTATAGTTGAATTTTATCGACAATGTAGAACAATCACGATGTACAAATCATGATTTTAAAACTTGTTTTTATTACCTTTGTGTGTGCTATAAACAGAATTTTAGTCTGATGATTACGAATTATAATAAAACCCCATAATCGATAAATGATGAAAAGTTATGGGTTGCCGCAAGGAAAGATACTCTTTAACTCTCATGTAGTTTGCAACAGCTGTAAACATGCATTTGTAGTTCAGAAAGCAAGACAAAAACACAACTTCTGGTACTACACGCCTATTTGCTTGACTCTAAATAAGCAGTTTAAAGAGAATGCTGTT
This sequence comes from Homalodisca vitripennis, assembly GCF_021130785.1. Classification (NCBI taxonomy): domain Eukaryota; kingdom Metazoa; phylum Arthropoda; class Insecta; order Hemiptera; family Cicadellidae; genus Homalodisca; species Homalodisca vitripennis. Next base: position 136,451,111 of record NC_060213.1, read on the forward strand.
CAGTCCACACAAATTGAAAGAGAGACTGACCTATTTACTCCTATTGTGCAGTTCCCGCAGGCTATGCTCTGTCATTACAAAATAGAATAAAGTGGCGGGACTGCACATTGTGCTACTTGCAATAGCAATATTGCCACATAAATGTGATATTGTTATACTATAACAGAAGTAGGTATCTAGCATGTGATAGCTTTGCCGTGGCTTTATCATCGTTTAACATACGATCGTTACTAGTCTAGAAAATGTAGAATGTTTTAGTAATTCAATGTGAAAGCCGTTGGCCATAATTTTAAATTTAACAAACACTTTTAAAATTGAGAAATACGTTAAAGTTTTATATCTTTTAATACCAATAGCGCAACCTTGTGGGTACGGTGGTTATCACAAAATAACCGAATCAAGCAACGTCGAGCGTGGCTGCTGCTTGGATGTATAACCGCTGAGCGATCCTGTCCTTGCAAGCAGCTTGCCTGCCCGGCCGTTGGTGGTGGTTTGGAAGTCACCTTTAAGCCGTTGGTCCCCAGGTTAAGTGTTAGAGAGGGCTTCTTAAATCTAACTTCTCATGGTAAAATACGACATTCTTTAACTTTTTAATACTACAATACTGTATTTTAAGTGCTATTTTATTCGTATTTTTCAATAAATAGGTTAAATATTTCGAAATGTCGAAATACGTGACAGAACGCAACGACAGTGTTGACGCCGAGGCGGCCAATCAGAAGGTTATTAAAAAAGATAGTCACACACTTTGTTGTTCGTTATGTTTTTTTTTTTTTTTATATTTAAAAACTATACAACTTTTCTTTAACTAATAAAAAGCGTTTGGGTCCATACCAATCATATACATTTGAACGCTCGGTTACTGTAACACAACTTTGTTTATACAAGTACATTAACACAACATAGCCCATAAATAAAACTCATATTTTTAGTAAATCTAATCGAATTTTTCGAATAATTAATATATTTTTTACAAATTTAAATGTATAAGTATAGCTTTTTAGTCTTCATAAAATGCGACTTATTATATTTTGATCAGCCACAATTTGTATAGATCAAGGACATGTTCTATATATTATAATTATAACAAATTTAAACAATTTATTTGTGTAAAACTGTTGACGATAAAACCAAGTACATCAATAGTAGAGATATGTTGTTTCCTGAGATTCGATTTCGATGTATGTTTCCGGTAGTCTAATAGCCCTCCCGTTTTTTTACATTTTATGCTTCCCCCTTGTTAGGCCGGAAATAACCACGCAAAACGGAAGTAAAAAGACCAAAAACGTAGGTAGTTACCCTGAATGATCCACCCTCATTATTCCCCCTGCCCAAGGCTAACCTTGTCTCGTTATGTCGCGAATGTACTCTGCCGCCCCCTCATACAAACAGCCATTAAAGCTGACTAAATCTTGCCTCGTAAGCCAAGGGGCGAGTGGAGGAGGGGAATGGTTTAATTAAGTGTTTTCATACATTTTTGATGGGTTTTAATCTAAAATAATTAGTTTTTTTAATTTTGTCAGCAATACATTTTATTTACACGTCCTGACTATGTATTTTTTACCTAAAAGAGTATTAAAATTACAATGATCCACCTTATAGAACTTTGGTTGCTTCTCAATAGGCATTTTATTACTATTCATTCAAACGAAATATTTAAAAAAATACTAAACATTTATATAACACTAGCTGTTTCCCGCGGATTCACACGATTTTCGTAATGTTTGCCCGTGTATGAGCACTTCTGGTTCAAATGAATCATATTTCCAACGCCGATGTAGAGTTTCCTTTCTTGCCATCATCAAGAAAATCTGTCAGAAGTGTATATTTATAGCCATTGTACACGTTCATGTACTTCGTTCTACTACGTTCAACCAGAAAATTGATTTAAAGACAAAATTTAGCGCCTTCAAATAGTGTTTGGCTATTTCATATACGTAAAAAATCTCGTAATTGCAGTTTATAATGTGAAGGCGCTTTGAAAACTTTTATATTTTGCATCGCAGGTGGTGAGTTACTACATCAATGAGCATAGCATATAAACCTTCTACTTGGAAGAAACATATGCATACAAATTCTCATAATGATCGGTTAAATAGTTTCTGAGTCTACAAAGGACACACACACACACACACACACACACACACACACACACACACACACACACACACACGCGCGCGCGCGCGCGCGCGTGAAGAAATTGTAGTTATTTACAGTATAAATTATTATACTTGGGAATCAACCTGAGTTTATTTTTGAATATACAAATGAACTGATACAACGGGGTATATAAGTGCCCGATAGAATGTAACGAACGTTTTACCAACCAATCCACCAAATATCACATGTTAAAATATCAAATAATGGAACTCAGTTTTTATTGTATTGCTTGTACAAATTCAAAGTTTGTACGATTTTCTCGTTCCCTATTTTAACTCATATAGGCAATGTAAAACTGTTCGCTAACGTTGACCTAAATCTCATGAAAGGACATGCTGCATCATCGAACTCCATGTTCCTCTCACAGAAGTCTACAAATATCTAACTCAATATTCATCATGCATAATTTAAAGTCTATAGGCCAATTCGTTCTCGAGATAGCGTGCGAACAGACAGACAGACAGACTTAAAAACAATAAATAAATTTCACTGCACCTCGAGTGATAAGCTTCGCTAACTTTCAGCCAATTAGTAACTGATTCCAGCGTACTCGGAGAAATAGATGACTAAATACAGTTACTAAAACTAGGACACATTATTGCAACATTTGAGTCCCAGACAAACGAAGTTAAACGAAAAGAAATGTTAAAACTTAGACATAAACAGCTTTTAAATCCCCCGGAGAAGTTTTAAATTTATGATGGGAGTAAAAGTGGTGAAAACGACTTTGATAAAGTAAATTTTCAGTCTTTCTTGTGAAATATTTCTTTGGAAGTTTTGTTTGTGTGGAACGTGAGGCTTATCTCAGCCTCGAACTTTCGCGAAACGTATAATAATAGTTTTTAAAGATTTTGTCATGTTCCCGAATCGAAGTTTTACTATTTGTACAAATTATTATATAACTAACTATATATTATAGGTGGAAAACATGTATTGTGAATGATCTTCTTTAAGTAGTCACAAAAGTATAAGCTAGAATATTATTTTTTAGTTTTGCACTTTCGATAATGAATCACGATGAAAATTTTAATATCTAATCAAATTAACGTGTAGAAAATAGTTTTTTAGTAATCAGTGTAAACTTGATGAATAGTATCTGATCTCTAATAATCGAGTTGGTGGTGAGTCCCACCTCTTTCTTATAAATTAGGATGAGTGGTCTCTTATCTAGTAATCCATCGATTGGATGAGCTGTATCTCTTCTCTAGTAATCAGTTGACTGGATGAGCCTTATCTATTCTGTAATAATAATTGGAATAGATGAGTTTTATCTCTTTTCTAGTAATCAGTTGACTGGATGAGTGGTAACTTCTTTCTACAAATCAATGCACTGGACGAGTAGTTCTTTTTTTTTCTAGTAATTAGTTAATTGACTGAGACGTATGTATTCTCTAATCATGTTGACTGCATTAGTTGTATTTTTTCTAGTAACAATCGATTGGATATGTCGCATCTCCTTTTTTATAATCAGTGGACTGGATGAGTGGTGTCTGTTAACTAAATAAATCAATCGATTGGACGAGCTCTTTCTCTACTCTAGTAATCAGTTGACTGGATGAACCGTATCTCTTCTCTAGTAACCAATGGAGTAGATGAATCTGATCTTTTCTCTAGTAATCAATCACCTGAATGAGACATATCTTTTCTCTACTAACGTTGACTGGATGAGTAGTATTTCGTCTCTAGTAACAATCCACTGGATATGTCGCATCTTATTTTTACAAATCAGTGGACTGGATGAGCGGTGTCTCTTATCTAGTAATCAATCGATTGAATGATCGGTACTCTTCTCTAGTAATCATTTGACTGGATGAACCGTATATTTTATCTAGTAACCAGTGGAATAGATGAATCTGATCTTTTCTCTAGTAATCAATCACCTGAATGAGACATATCTTTTCTCTACTAACGTTGACTGGATGCGTTTGTATTTCGTCTCTAGTAACAATCCACTGGATATGTCGCATCTTATTTTTTCAAATCAGTGGACTGGATGAGCGATGTCTCTTATCTAATAATCAATCGATTGGACAGACTGTATCTCTTCTCTAGTAATCATTTGACTGGATGAACCGTATATTTTATCTAGTAACCAGTGGAATAGATAAATCTTATCTTTTCTCTAGGAATCAATTGACTGATGATTCGTATCTCTGTATAGAAATCAAATTATTTTGGTTAGTCCCTAGTAATCTAATTAGTAGTACACACTCGGTAGCACTTCAGGCGAACATCTAATTCCCTGTTGCTGGTAAGAATAATCTTTGTACCCCATCCATCTCGATTAAATTAGCTTGAAAGTTCATGGCTAGGAGTTAGGATCGTTATAGTACATCCTTACAACACCAAATATCCCTGCAATATCCTGATATCAGGAAGAATCACTAGGTGAAACCCTCTATCTGATCTAAGAGGAATGCTTTGCCATTTCAAGAACAGTATCGAATAACTTTACATCACCGTGTATCCTCAAGTGAAGTGAAGGGGCTGGCAAGACGTTTCTTCAGCCAGTCTGTTCGCAGAATATCTCAAGAAAGAATTGAGTATGGGACTTCACTTCTATATCCACAATGTTGAGTTTAATAATCGTGCATTTGCCCCCATGTTGTAGATTTTCGGAGAGGGTTAACTTATCAAGTCACCCAGATATATAGAACGTATGGAAATAGAATTGCACGGAACTTCATTTCTACATGGGCTAAGACTAATGTTGACTTTTAAGATTATATGTGTGTATATCTTTGTTTAAGAGCATGGTGCCTGTTCCTTTTTGCAGTTTGGCTGAGCGCCGCTTCCGAAGTGACATGATGTTCTGGATGGGTAAGATTAGGGGTAAGGGTCGCCTCCTGTCGAGATCCATGAGGAAGAATTAGAGCACTAAATCTCAAGTCGTGTCCCTCGAAAGAAGAGGAGTCAGCTCTGAATCAGGGGGGGGGGCTCACTCACATGTCTAGGCTAATAAGAACATTTTACTCTTAGGGAATCCCGCCAACTCCAACAGTCATCTCCCACAGTAGACTAGACCTGTCGAATTACCTTTGCACCCCAGAATCTCGACATTTGCGGTTAATGATGTGCCGCTCCTCGACATCCATAAGGTTGCCCAAATTTAAGTGACACATCGGTTTTTGCTGTGCTCAGTGGTAGGTTCAACTGGAAGGTATAAACCAGCCAGAAGTGATCACTACTGGGTCACTCGAAGTTTTAGGTTCTTTCTATTGAGTTTAAACTGTGAAGGTTTTGGACCTTAGCTCAAAAGAGAGGAATAGCGGAACATTTTGTAGCTTCTTGATTTTGATAGCATCGTGGGAATGGGGGGAAAACGGGTTTCAATTTATTTATTATGGGGAGTTCAATTTATTTATTTACTTTAAGTCGAAAAACATATAGTAAATGTAATTTAACAACCTGAAACCTCTAAACGAGAAATATGTCTAGGAAGCAGGACTTTTCCAAACATATGCTATCTTTCAGTGATAAAAAAAATCAGTAACACTACGTTTCGAGATCTGCATTCTGATATCTTCTTCAGGCGAATGACTAATCTAATACATAATTACAAACTAAGTTAAAATAAGCAAATCATACCAGAGCGTTTGTGCCACGCGTAAGTAAGAAATAGCAACCACCAAGAATGTTGTGTCATCGTCACTAACTCTAAGTCATTCTTCGAACTTCAAAAAAAGTGTTTTAACTGCCTTAACATCTAATGGGATTATTTGATTACAAACCGATATTATACACAACTTAGAGCAATGGTGGGAAAGGTTGATTCAATACACATGTTTGGTTCAGCTCCAGTCCACCTTCCACTTAGTGCAGTGTCTGAAGTCTACCGCTGTGACAGATTTGACTCCTGGAATCTGGAATCAACATCCATCTGTAGAGATCCAATACAGTCAGCGACGAAGAAGCTCTTAACGAACTCTCTATATAGTTTCGACATCAGAGACACCTGGACTACAAAAAGATGTAATCAATGTGTGTAGTAGTGTTCTCATTGTCCAATTTTGTACCTGATGAGATAATGAGAACACCAATTCATCTTGGAATTCTAAACAGAAACAATAGAATTAAATGAGAACACGTTATACATTTCGTCTGTATAATACTTTAGGTGGTATAATATGGATATATTACTTAACTTCTACACCAAAACATATATTAATACACGTTTACGACAATGACTAATTTACGGATTTTTTGTATATGTCGTTGATTTATTCAATAATAATGGCAAAATCTTTTTTACGTTAAACATTTAAGCATAATGAGAAAATTATTTAGGTTTCGAAAATTTGAAAAAAATTCAATATGTTTTTACAACGCAAACCACCCACAATTAAGTAAGCACAAATATAACTGATTTGAGATTAAGTTGCTTGTATCAAATATGTCAGCATAGAAAATGAACAACGTAATATAAAGCATCTTACAAAAAGATAGAATATGAGAGAACATTTAGTTTGGCATAAAACAGGATCAGATGAAGACCTGTTTGGATTAAATTAATATGTTCTCGTAGCAAAGAGGATTTAATAGGAATTAACATAGTTACATGCCGAGTAAGTCACAAAACCTTGTGGATTACCTTGCTCACAGTCACCCACGTGGCTGGCTTCTGTGAAGTATGTTGTTTTTTAGCCTTGCAATGAGATCCTGTAAGATCAGGTGATTAAATCTTCTCAAAATATGGTCTTACAATTTGTTTATACAAAAACCACTTTGCGGTGGTTGTCTAAATTGTCCACTGACCACAGAACACCTAAGAGGTCTATCTTTAAAGCTCGTGTAATAGTTTGTCTGTGCAATAATCCTTAACAGACAATACAAATATGTTGTGTAGTTCATTTTGGTATAATATTTCAATGTCTCATTTTCATCGGCCTTTTATAATTATGTAAGACCATTATTATAATACATTTATACGATACCGGTTTTACCATACGTTCAATTTTAATATGAATTTCGTTTTAAATCAAAGATTCAAAAATATTTTTAATAGCGAACAGAAAAAGTTGTTCAAATACGATATTGAAAGCACACATTTTAACTGCAACTATCTATTTTTCTTTTATTGTTCGCACGATTCTCCAAATAAATATGCACAAGTATAAAGCTAAAAATGTTTTGTTTCTTCATAACAAAATCATTCACAACAAATAAAACTATTACTCAATTCCCCATCTAAATTTAAGTAAATTTTTTCAAGTTTTTCAAGTAGTATGAAATTTTAGTGTTTTTCAACTTTTTGCAACAATATATGTATTACCGTAGGTTTATTTCTAAAAATGAGTTTTTTACTGTCTAAATTTGTATTCACTCAAAACAAGACTATTCAAACCCTTAATTTCGCAATTTTTAGGAGAGCCAAATTCCTCTTTCTCCCTTATTCTATGTTCGAGGATCTTAACAAACAGAACACACAAGAGTTTGGTGATGATAAGATCGAGGGTGTAATAAAAGGTTCAATGGGTTTAGACATTTTTGACCAATTTAAAGTGTTGTTAAAAAAGTTATTTAATTTTGTTTAATTTTACTCTTGAGGAATTTGTAAATTTAGTCACATGACTGTTCAGAAAGACAAACTTTGACAAAATTGTGTAATAGATAAAATATGCTTAGAATTTGTTTTCACAATATGATAGTTTAATCAAAGGCATAAAGTTTTTTTTTTGTAAAAAGGAGAAGAAGCCGATCCCCTTATTTAAGCCTTCTTCTGCCCGTTTTCATGGGCCACTGGCCTGTTCGAGGATCTTTTCAAAGCAGAATAAGGGGGAGAGTCACTACGGTACAAGATAAGATAAAAAGTGCAACGGTCACAGACAGGATTTGAACCTGCGCTATCTCTGACTCAGACTCAAAGTCCAACGTCTTAGACCGCTCAGCGATCGGCACTATCCCCATAGACAGAAGCAACAGTAGCTGTAAGGAAATAAGAGGAATTAACCTGTTTCCGACAAGAGTGAGTCCTATCTTAGGCATCAGAGAAAGAGAGAGGGGCAGACCAATAGATCAATCAACTGTCACGCTGGAATGGAATAGGTCCCGAGCTCAGCTGTCGACAATTGATTGCCAAAGTTGAATGGATGTCGAGCCAATTAATTTTCCCAACATAAACCAATCCAACAAATTGGCCTAACGCGGTGATTACAGTCATTAACGTGCGGTAGAAAGAGACAACAGTAAAATTATTAATGTAAGATTAATAATTAATTTAGTGTGCTTTATTATTACAATGGTATCTGGGATTTTTAATTATTTTTTTCAAAAAAGTATAATACATTTTAAACAGTTGAAAATTAGTAATTGAGCAGCAGTTTTTTGTTGTAATTCAAATACAATATAAAATTATTGAACATGTATTTATTCATAATTTGTCGAAAAAACTAGAATCGTGATTGAAGTGTTTTTTACCAGAGAACAAATACAAAATTTGTATAGCAATCATCATAAACACGTGTAACTTTATAGGCTTACCAGTATATTATGTTAATGTTTAAATTGTTTTATCTAAACAGTTGTATACCTAGTAAAAGAAAACTAAATAATCTTCATCAAAAATAGACAATGCGCAACTTAAGAATAGACATGTCAACACCCAGTGAGAGATGCCCGATCGAATGTTATGTTCCATAAACTCGCTCACGATTATAAAAACTCAGGTTCCTAATACGATCAGGAACTTTGTTCAAAAATTTACACCAACTTGAGATGGTAGGCTCTCGTAAGATTTTAGTGTATGTTGGGCAACTAAATATTTTTCCACCTGTTATTGAAAGTCTGTAAAAGAGGCTCTTTTACGCCTTTCCCTACGTTATGGGCGCCCAGGTGAAGCCTATACCTGAGTAGTATAACCCACTTTGGTATAGAAAAACAGATGTCACCAACATCTTTACAACCAGAGGTGATCTGTGAGGGATTTCCAGGAACGGCACATCAATAACCGCAAATGTCAAAATATTGGAGTAAAAGTTAATGATAGGTGTAGCTTCCTATGGAAATGACTGTTAGAGAGGAACTCTCTTCTAGGTTTTTGGAGGCCTAAACATGGGGAACCGTGCCTGCTGGCTTTCAGTGGAAAAGGGCAAACCAGTAGCATTCCCTTCTTCCAAGGAGACTTGGCTGAGATAGAATCCACTACTTCTTCTTCTGGTTGATGCAAATTGGGATCTGGATAGGAGGTCTCCACTCCCCAATCTTAACCATCCTCAATATATTGTCTGCACGCAGTGTAGTCCTTTTCTGAAATGCTGTGGAAATTTCGTGTACAGATGGTTCAAGCCACACGTCACAGACTCTGCTAGTTGCTCGTATAAGTTGACAATGAAGGTTACGCATTGACCTCCAAGAAAAATAAACTTCCAATAAAAAAATGATAAATTACAAAAAAAATATTCATCTATTTTCACACAACTTTCTCGCTGACAAATTTTGTCTGACCAAAAAATAAAAAAAATCCTCGCTTACTACTTTTTTCTTGTCATTGTAAACGCTATGTAAAATGTAAACAATAATCAAAATTATTTCGAAATTTTTTTTAATATTTAAAAATGTAACCAATAGATTGCCAATATTAAGAGCTTTAATTTGACGCATCTTACAGAATTGTACGACATTGGCTTCACTTTTAAATCGCGAGAGGAAGCCGTAAAGGTCACTGATTTTCGCAGTCTGTTTTCATACTCCGCCGGGACAGTTTTAACACAGCGAGACTGACTTTTTCATGCAGGTTAGTAGTCCGCGGCCAAGTCTACTATTATCATTAGCATGTCGGTGACGCGAACCGAGGATTTTACCCTCTACCAAAACGCTCAACGCGCCTAAAGAAGTTTTCACTTCAAAAAACTAACTATAATAGGTTTAGTAAAAGATCTCCTGAAGGAAGAAAGATTGTTTTTATCTTCCTGCTGGACTGTCATCTCTTCAAGTGTGCAAGAATCTAGAATTATATTTTTGGAATGATTACAAAATCCCTTTCCGGGTATTCTTGAACTGCCCTTCCCCAGTCTTACATACGTTAAGCGGGGCTTTATAAGCAATAAGTAGTACAGCATAACTGGATCAAGCAACGTCGAGCGTGGCTGCTACTTGGTTGGGTGACCGCTGAGCGATCCTGTCCTTGCAAGCAGCCCGCCTGCCCGGCCATTGGTGGTGGTTCGGAAGTCACTTTTAAGCCGTTGGTCCCCAGGTAAAGTGTTAGAGAGGGATTCTTAGCCCTAACTTTCGCCTGGTAAAATAAGGCTACTTTACTTTACAGCAGTAAAAACTTATTATTTTTGTGTTGGATTGTATTATTAAAAGGAAATGTTTCATCGTAAATAGACCTGACCACAGCGTGCATACTGGATTTTTATATTACTGTAATGGAAAACGACTTGGCGATGATTTAGAACTGTTTATAAACAATGTCACCTGGCAAAAAATATTAAAAATTGTATATAAGTTTTCTACACTTGACATAATATCGTGCAAGTAGAAAAAATAAATTTTCCTTTAATTACATTTCCTTTCACAGTTAGAAACATTTGCTTAAGCATTAGGAAGTGTGACGCACTAAATTAATTCAAAGACTGAGCAGTGCTTCGCTTTCATCATGAAAGAGGGGATTATCCCTCAAGGACACGTAATTCTTTTCTTTTCCACCCTGATATTATTCTCCACAAAGGAAGGCTGTGCTCAGTGTAAATGTTAAATAATGTTTAATACTTAACGTGTACATCCGTTTCACCAATTAGGTTTGATGTTTAAGTTGTTTTTTCGATGTCTCGGTGTATCCAAGGTGTTTCTAAACCCTAACTAAAACCTAAGGATATCCTTCCATTGGCGAAAAGGAGCCAAGAACTAAGTGCAAACAATGGTCTACATCTTTTTGTTTACCGTCCGCCTGTATGTGTTTTACATTTTAAAAATTAAATTTTGAAAATTAATGAAAAGAATTTAACAAAACTTTAGGAAACTCTCCATAATGACAAGATGTATCAATAAAAAACCTTGCTCGCATTTGCAAATTAAATTTCAAAAATTATAAAAAACAATTTCAACTAAAAATATTTATAGAATTAGTAATTTCACAATTAATTGACAAAACTACCGGTTAAAATGTTACGAAACGAAACAAGACTTCAACGGTTTGAATCGGGCAAAAACAAATGACTTATTGCAAGTTTAGTCCAACCAAGCATGTCCAGTCTCAAGGTCCTTTATAGTAGGTTTGTTACCCTGAATAAATTACACAAATAATACTTATATCAACGTCAGACAACAGGACAAACAGACTGAACATTTTCAGTTAAAAAGCAGGCGTTCCTAGTGTTTTGTTGAAGCTAATTTATTCCATAATAACTCAGATTTTATTTTAAAGCACCAGACTAAAAACTATATACATGGCTGAAGTATACATATGACTGGCTACGCTGAGCTTTTACGGGTTAAAAACACTGATATACTCACTAGTTAAATCCTTAATATCCCATATATTAAGGTGAGACTTACAAATCAGGATGTAAATAGTATATATAATGGATGTGAGAAGGAAACTGGATTTTCCGGACATTGCCCATAGTTCGGTGATAAAAAACAGTAACACTACGTTTCAAGATCTGCTAGTTTGTAATTACATGTTACCAATACAGTTGTAGGTGGTTGGTTGGCGAATGCAGACGTATTGTCACCTGTATTCTGTAGTTCAGTTTTAATAATCACTGTTGTATTTAGTTTTTTATTAAGTACGTGTTTTAGGGTTAGTGAAGTTGACCCTCTGGTACAATTTTTTTTTATTTTAAAACCCTAGTTTGTAATTATGTGTTAGGTTAGTTATTTACCTGAAGAAGAGATCAGATCGCAGATAGTGTTACTGATTTTTTGTATCACTGTTCGATAACAAATGTCCGGAAGAAATCCTTCTCAATCCTTCCATCGTCAAAAACAAACTTCTAACATAATGATGTGTCCATGGGGCTGCACTGGTCTGTTACAGGTCAAGATACATTTTCACTGCCGATGATTGGTTTTAATTGTGTGGATCTAAAGAATTTTGATTTTAAAACAAATTAAGTTTTAAATATTTTTAACCCTTTTGATCCTTTCCATATTGACCCCCACCGAAACGCGCAGCTAATATTGAACTCTTTCTTAAAATCCACTACCGATTTCACATATTGTGTGCTTATGTAATGCAAATTGACTCTCAATCCAAAAAACACAACGCTACAGAAGAATTTATGGATTACCTTTCGTAATTATGTGCACCGATGAAAAACTGCTGTTTTCCCCGTTTTAAAAATAGAACATGCCATTCTACGGCATGTAAAGTGTAATTTGTTACTAGTCGTGGTACAATGGGACCACCCATACTAATTGGTTAGTTACCGGAATGAGCCTTGTTTCCGTAGATTAATTAACGCAACGCGGCGCTGTATCTATTACAAGTCGGAATAGTCTAGACTGCTGTATGTTGTCGAATTAAAGCATCACTACCCGTTGAATTAATGTTTGGGTCGGGAGACAAACGCTGAGTATTTCCATTCATAGGAGACGTTAAATAGGAATTCGAATCTTTTAAGAATAGGTTGGAATGCAATGACCTTGACTTTTCCTCCATAAGAGTAATGTTAAGCCTCATGCAGTTTACGCCCTTATTTTGGATCGTAGCTTTGGGACATAATATGTCTTATTTAAAAACCTTTTTCGCTTTTTGTGTGTAAAGTATATACTTTTTGAAGACGTAAACTACATAGTACAAAAAAAAAAAACTTCATAATTCTACGTTTCTCGTTAAGGTGCGTGAAGTTTAACATTGTCCTAATGGCTCTAAACTCAAGATAACCGGCACTTTGTGTATGAAATAGAATTTTAAATAAAGACTGGTTTATCGCTATCGCAATGTTTAACTTTAATACAAATAATTAAAGTAGTTAAAACTTTATATACAAATTAATGCTTATCTGTTCGTCCTTTATAGACTCAGAAACTATTTGACCGATCATTATGAAAATTAGTATGTATATTTATTTTTCCAAGTAGAAGGTTTATGTGTTATGCCCATTAATGTAACTCACCACCAGGCGTCGCTGCAAAATATAAAAGTTATTAAAACGCCTGCACATTATAAACTGCAATTACGACACAGTTATGTATATTATGTATGAATAGCCAAACACCAATTGAAGGCGCTAAGTTTTGATGCATATTTGTCTTTAAAATATATTTCCGGTTGAAGCTGGTTATTGTTATTTTATCAAATAGCTCAAGTGGGAGAGTCGATACAGTACAAGGCCGATAGTAGTGATAAAAAGTGCTAAGATCACAGACAGGATTCGAACCTGCGCTATCGCTAATTCAGATCATAAGTCCGACGTCTTAGACCGGGCGGCCATTCGTTCTCCCATAGCTTCGTGTAAGTTGCTGAGTACAAGACAAGGAGAATCGTACAATATTATCATTGTAGCATGTAAGTTAAATCAAATACGTTACAATTTCCTCGAAGATTGTATTTATATTTTAAAAAAAATCTCTTATCTACGTTTTGTATAGAGTCGGGTAAAGTATTATTTGCTGTTTGGTAATAGTCCGAGAGATGGCGCCTTGTTGGCGGTTAGCGTATTCCATTTCTTGACATCCTTCCCTGGGGAGCTTCAATAGTGCCTTCTTGAATAAGAACCCCCAGGGTATGACGTCATGTCTGCAGGTGCATAGCCAAAATTACTACGATTAATAGGAACCCCTTTCTCGAGGTCAAAATGATCTCACGGGAGATAGCGCGCAAAAGACACACCGAATAAAATCTAAATTTCGGTCTTATCCAACTTTAAATATCTGTTTGTCACTTTTCAAAGTATTGAAAATGAGAGATTTTCAGTTTATTGTTAAGGAGGAAAAGGGAGAGAAAACGAGAGGGTTAGAGGGGGAGGAAGTTGGGGGTGAGGAAGAAAAAAACGTGAAAGGGGAAGGCATTTAAATAATTTTTAATTCACCAACTAATTAGCAAACTAGGCAAATTTGAGTCTTAGAAGAGTATGATAAGTGTTACGAGTATATTAGGTAGTCTTTTACTAGTAGTGATTGGTTAATTTGTAGCTTGTGCTGTTAACTAATGACTCTATAACCAACAAAGTTTAACCGGTCTCAGATTTTAGGTCAATTCCCTAACACCGAAGTCACTTGTACCCCGGTAATTGGTCACAAAATACGTTAACGTCGAAAAGTGAAATCGTCCTAGAGCGCAGAATTTTTTGCTATATTGTACCTTAGGAATAATATACATTCCGTCCTTCAGCACCGAATCGTGGTGCTGTGATAATGTGACCATTTCAGCCCTGACGGATGATTTCAGTAGGAGGCGCTAACGGACATCACTCACCTAACCTGAAAATATTCTCGAAACCCAAGTGTCAAGTAGATAAATAACGTGACCAGTTCAAGTAAAATAATAACGATACACCTGAGAGACAGATTATTTGTGCGAATACTTTATATATGCTGTAAAGATATAACAGTAAATAGCTACACTTAATATACGTTGCCTGTCGAGTTGCGTTTGAACGGCGTAAAGTAGGTACCGTACGTTAAGATAAAATGTGTTCTACTGCAAAGCTCTAACTGCCTGATACCAGTCGGAATTCCGACTGTTCTACTGAAAAGCTCTGATTGCCTGATACCAGTCGGAATTTCGACTGTTCTACTGAAAAGCTCTGATTGCCTGATACCAGTCGGAATTCCGACTGTTCTACTGAAAAGCTCTGATTGCCTGATACCAGTTGGAATTTCGACTGTTCTACTAAACAGCTCTGATTGCCTATACCAGTCAGAATTCCGACTAATTCACTGTAAAGTCCTGATTCCCTGATACCAGTAGGAATTCCGAATGTTATACTGTGAAGCCCTGATTTCCTGACATCAGTCGGAATTCTGAACGATACAAAGACTCATTTCTTCCTGTTAGGAGTCGAGGACTCCATACAGTAAAGATTACTCCACTGGTAATCACAGTTAAGAAGCACCCTTTCAATAAGGGGAACAACTGAAACTAGTTTTTGCGTTCTACAAACAACCTTTAATATTGACATTGCAACTAAATTATCCAAGCGGATACTTCGATATGTACTGTATCATTAATTATCAAGCGTATTTCAAGCATTACAAAGGCTTAATCAAATCACGCTGCATACCGAATCCGCCAATTAATCACCGTGTTATATCGACATTTCAATTAGTGCTCCTACTACGTAATTGTAAGCTGTGTGCATTGTCAGTACTACTTACATAGATAATTATGCTTTTATTTCGATCTTTTTGAAATCTACGCCCACTTTCAGAGCAACTATAGTCTACTAAAACTAAATAATTAATCTTAATTACTGATATAAATACATACTAATAACAGAACTTCATAATACTTGACTTAATAAATTAAAGACGAACGCAATAAGAGTTTAAATACACATAATGATACATTTAAACAGTAATTTACTTATGTAATAAATGTTTGGCTGAGCATAAACATGAGATAGGCGAAACCTATCACTTGGGTGGAAAAATGTATTTCTGTCTGTCTGTCCGAACGATATATCGAGAGTAAATTGACTAAGCTTTATTTTTATATAGGCAACATCAAGTTCGATGATTGTGCTTGTCACTCTATAGGATTTGGCAGAGCGTTAGTAAACAGTGTCTGCATTGATCTTATCGGTAACCGTGATGGCGACGAGAAAATGGCACAATAAGTACATTCTAAACAAGCTGAGTACAATCAAATCAGATTTTACATATGACATTTAACACATGCAGCTTTTTTTATTTTTTTTATTTCTCTTTTAAGCCTCATCTCTTAGGCTACAGTATGCTGGCTTGTTTTAGTCACTGTGGCTATGATTCTTCTCATGATTGGACCTCCCCGGGATTTGAACCCGTGATCTCTCAGTTAGAGAGCCGTGACTGTATCCACTAGTCTAGGTCACATGCAGCTTATTCATACAGTAAAAAGAAAACACAACCATATAACATTTTAACACATGATGATAAGTCATGCAGCCTATCACTACTAAAATGAAATAATGAGCATTAAACTTTTGCGTGGAATTACTGTTTCGCGAAGCGGCGTTGTGCGTACTGGGTAGGCGTTGCTTTTTGTTTAAATCCCACAAATGATAAATTGAACCTTAATATTGGCTGAACTTATCTGAGATCTGTGGATGGCGCAGTGTGGTGGGTACAGCGGCTATTGTGAGATAAGCGAATCAAGCAACGTCGAGCGTGGCTGCTGCTTGCATGGATGACCGCTGAGCGTTCCTATCCTTGCAAGCAGCCCGCCTGCCTGGCCAGCGGAGGTGTTTCGGAAGTCACCTTTATGCCTTTCAGTAGGTTATACTTGGTTGGAGGCCCATGACAACGATGTTATACCTTTTACATATTTATGACCTTATCGTTAACTGTATCATTGCGGCAGATTTCTAAAGATTTATAATTAATAGCACCCGAGTGTTTTTCGATACTTTTAAAGGTATTATTTTTAAAAATAATTAAAGCAAAAAAATTGATAACCTCCGCCCCAATTAGTCTTTTGTCAGTTTTTTCAAAAATATTTGAGAAGATTATGAAAGTGCGATTAGTTCAGTATCTTAATAGTATAAATTTTTTTAGCACTAAGCAATATGGTTTCACAAAGGGAAAGTCTACTGAAGACGCTCTTGTCAATGTAACAAATTTTATTTACAATAGTTTTAACGAAGGTGAAAAGATTACGGGATTATTCATAGATTTTAAAAAAGCGTTTGATTTAGTAAATCACAAAATACTTTTATGCAAATTAGAATCAATAGGAGTAAGGGGAAGTGCTCTAAAATGGTTTGAAAACATTTCTAACTGGAAGGAAGCAGCGTGTAAAAATACAAAACTCTTTAAGTAGCCCTACTGTTGTCAGAGCTGGAGTGCCCCAAGGTTCCGTGTTGTCTGCTACTCTTTTTTTTTAATATTTATAAACGATTTACTAGAATCAAATTTCTGTGGAATTCCAAGCGCTTTTGCCGATGACATAGCTATTTTTTATTCTAAAAAAAATATTCAGGATATATTCGTTAACATCTCAAATTATTTGCAACTTTTGAGGCTTTGGTGTTATAATAATAAAAATGGAATTAAATGTAAAAAAGACAAAATATGTAAATTTTCATTTTAATGGATTCAGTTTCTTGTCAAATTTAAAGTACCACAAATTAGACTGCGTTGACATGAATTGTGACTGCTTGGTCATAAATAAAGAATTTAGTTTCAAATATCTTGGAGTTATTTTAGATGAAGGACTTACATGGGAAAAAAAACATGTACATTCGATACTTACACAACTGAAACCAGCTTTGAGAAAATTCTATTTTTTGAAAAACTTTTGTAAATGAAGTTTTATTGAGAA
Organism: Homalodisca vitripennis; assembly: GCF_021130785.1. NCBI lineage: Eukaryota > Metazoa > Arthropoda > Insecta > Hemiptera > Cicadellidae > Homalodisca > Homalodisca vitripennis. The sequence goes on from NC_060213.1 coordinate 136,468,677, forward strand.
CTCTTTATTTTGCGTTAATACATTCAAAATTACAGTACGGGATTCAATGCTGGGGAGGAACTTTTAAGTATAAAATTGAAAAAAATACGTGTTCTTCAAAACTATTTTATAAGAATAATTCTTAGAAAACAAAAGAGAGAAAGTTCTTTTCCATTATACCATCAATTAAAAATTGTACCAGTACAGCACCTGTTTGTTTACAAGGTTCTACGCTTGTTTTACATTAAAAGTGGTGACACAGGAACAAACCAACTTTTTTACAGTACAAGAAGTTGCAGTAATAATGTTTTTAGAGTGCCTAGAGTTAGAAAATCACTATTCAGACAATCTTTTATTTATGTAGGCCCAAAATATTTCAATAAACTACCAATTAATATAAAAGTATGTTCAAATATTAGAGCTTTTTCTCGGGAGGTGAAATACTGGCTGTTTGGTTACGATGACTTAAGTTTTCTAAACAATGTGATTATGTAAGATAAATATAGGCTACGTTTTTGTTAAAAGGAAAAAATGGAAGATTCGGCAGTTATATGATTACTTTAAATTTTGTTTTTGTTTTCTAATATTAATAATGTTTTAGTTGTAGAATGTATAGAATAAGTAATTTTAAGTTCTCAATTATGTATGCAATCTTCACGCAGTTGGTGTAGCATAGTGTATATAGTGTATAGTGAGCACAGACGGCACAGAGCGTGGTGCTGCTCTTATCAAAGGACAGTTACTTTGCTGGACTGAACAATATTCATGTTTTTGTTTGTGTAGCGCTGCCACGCTACTTGAAACTGTGGCAGTGTAATTCCTGTCTACAACTCTGTAAAATACCTGTATTTATTCTGGAATAAATCATTATTATTATTATTTATTTATTTTTTATTAGGTTATTGAGAAAGATAGTCTCACACTTTATTGTACCCATAGTCTATTGGTCATTTCGTTATGAAACTAGGGCACGTTTATTGCAACATTCAGTTCAGACAAACCAAGTTGAACGAAAGGAAAACTGATTTAAATCCCCCGGAGTCTAATAAACCTGAAATAACATGAATAATCTTATCATACGTTTAACCCTTTTGATGCATTCTCAGTTTGACCTCCATCATAACTAGCATTGCTGGCAACCGATTTCTTTCTCAGGAAAGTGTTCCTCTATTTATTTCAAGAGAAATGAGGTTGTGTTCTTATAAAGTGAAAATCGGCTCTCGTCTCCTGGCCTATAAGCAGTACATATCTGTTAAATCAAAATCGATTAGTCAGTAAACTCTCCAATCATAAATTTAATTATTCGCGGTATCAGGAGTAATGACGCTGATTGACTACGTCAATTATCCTAGCCCTCACTTCAACAACCAGAGCTATTGCACTTTTCTATCAGTTTTATGTGCTTTAAGTACCATTTTTAAAGCTTACTATACATAATCAGAATAAGGAGTTAGAGTTCATCAGCAATCTCGTGCAATCTGTGTTAGAACCGTCACACTGACCCTAATTGGCGCGATGTGTAACACTGGTCTCGAGTGGAACAGCTGTTACAGTCTATTGTAATATTGTCAACAGCGATCTAAAACTTTACCCATTAGTAACATAGATACTGTAAATATATGACATAAGTTATAGTTTGTCTTCCAAATATCCTAATCCTAATACATGCGAAAGTGCCTTTGCTTATTTGTTTTTCTTTCGCGCGTAAACTATTCATCAGTTGTACTAAAATTTTACATGGACATTCTTACGGTCCCTGGGATGAATACATGGTTCCATTCTTATTCCGGAAATCCATCCGGGCTACGCCCCACTGGAGCAATTTTGAGACGACTTTAGTATGCTAATGGTTCTTCAGTATAGTTGAATTTTATCGACAATGTAGAACAATCACGATGTACAAATCATGATTTTAAAACTTGTTTTTATTACCTTTGTGTGTGCTATAAACAGATTTTAGTCTGATGATTACGAATTATAATAAAACCCCATAATCGATAAATGATGAAAAGTTATGGGTTGCCGCAAGGAAGATACTCTTTAAACTCTCATGTAGTTTGCAACAGCTGTAAACATGCATTTGTAGTTCAGAAAGCAAGACAAAAACACGACTTCTGGTACTACATGCCTATTTGCTTGACTCTAAATAAGCAGTTTAAAGAGAATGCTGTTCAGTTCACACAAATTGAAAGAGAGACTGACCTATTTACTCCTATTGTGCAGTTCCCGCAGGCTATGCTCTGTCATTACAAAATAGAATAAAGTGGCGGGACTGCACATTGTGCTACTTTGCAATAGCAATATTGCCACATAAATGTGATATTGTTATACTATAACAGAGATAGGTATCTAGCATGTGATAGCTTTGTCGTGGCTTTATCATCGTTTAACATACGATCGTTACTAGTCTAGACAATGTAGAATGTTTTAGTAATGCAATGTGAAAGCCGTTGGCCATAATTTTAAATTTAACAAACACTTTTAAAATTGAGAAATACGTTAAAGTTTTATATCTTTTAATACCAATAGCGCAACCTTGTGGGTATGGTGGTTATCACAAGATAACCGAATCAAGCAACGTCGAGCGTGGCTGCTGCTTGGATGTGTAACCGCTGAGCGATCCTGTCCTTGCAAGCAGCCCGCCTGCCCGGCCGTTGGTGGTGGTTTGGAAGTCACCTTTAAGCCGTTGGTCCCCAGGTTAAGTGTTAGAGAGGGCTTCTTAAATCTAACTTCTCATGGTAAAATACGACATTCTTTAACTTTTTTAATACTACAATACTGTATTTTAAGTGCTATTTTATTCGTATTTTTCAATAAATAGGTTAAATATTTCGAAATGTCGAAATACGTGACAGAACGCAACGACAGTGTTGACGCCGAGGCGGCCAATCAGAAGGTTATTAAAAAAGATAGTCACACACTTTGTTGTTCGTTATGTTTTTTTTTTTTTTTATATTTTAAAAACTATACACTTTTCTTTAACTAATAAAAAGCGTTTGGGTCCATACCAATCATATACATTTGAACGCTCGGTTACTGTAACACAACTTTGTTTATACAAGTACATTAACACAACATAGCCCATAAATAAAACTCATATTTTTAGTAAATCTAATCGAATTTTTCGAATAATTAATATATTTTTTACAAATTTAAATGTATAAGTATAGCTTTTTAGTCTTCATAAAATGCGACTTATTATATTTTGATCAGCCACAATTTGTATAGATCAAGGACATGTTCTATATATTATAATTATAACAAATTTAAACAATTTATTTGTGTCAAACTGTTGACGATAAAACCAAGTACATCAATAGTAGAGATATGTTGTTTCCTGAGATTCGATTTCGATGTATGTTTCCGGTAGTCTAACAGCCCTCGCGTTTTTTTACATTTTATCCTCCACCCTTGTTAGGCCGGAAATAACCACGCAAAACGGAAGTAAAAAGACCAAAAACGTAGGTAGTTACCCTGAATGATCCACCCTCATTATTCCCCTGCCCAAGGCTAACCTTGTCTCGTTATGTCGCGAATGTACTCTGCCGCCCCCTCATACAAACAGCCATTAAAGCTGACTAAATCTTGCCTCGTAAGCCAAGGGACACGAGTGGAGGAGGGGAATGGTTTAATTAAGTGTTTTCATACATTTTTGATGGGTTTTAATCTAAAATAATTAGTTTTTTAATTTTGTCAGCAGTAAATTTTATTTACACGTCATGACTATGTATTTTTTACTTAAAAGAGTATTAAAATTACAATGATCCACCTTATAGAACTTTGGTTGCTTCTCAATAGGCATTTTATTACTATTCATTCAAACGAAATATTAAAAAAAAATACTAAACATTTATATAACACTAGCTGTTTCCCGCGGATTCACACGATTTTCGTAATGTTTGCCCGTGTATGAGCACTTTTGGTTCAAGTGAATTATATTTCCAACGCCGATGTAGAGTTTCCCTTGTTGTCATCATCAAGAAAATCTGTCAGAAGTTTATATTTATAGCCATTGTACACGTTCATGTACTTCGTTCTACTACGTTCAACCAGAAATTGATTTAAAGACAAAAATTTAGCGCCTTCAAATAGTGTTTGGCTATTTCATATACGTAAAAATCTCATAATTGCAGTTTATAATGTGAAGGCGCTTTGAAAACTTTTATATTTTGCAGCGCAGGTGTTGAGTTACTACATCAATGAGCATAGCATATAAACCTTCTACTTGGAAAAAACATATGCATACAAATTCTCATAATGATCGGTTAAATATTTTCTGAGTCTACAAAGGACATATATATATATATATATATATATATATATAATATATATATATATATATATATATATATATATATATAAGTTTTAGTAAATTACTGTACAATTAAAACAAAGTGTTTTTAAAACATTGGCACTATATTTCGGTGAAAAACCGTCTTCAGGTGCAAAAATTGTATAAAATATAAAAATATAAAAGAAAACAGTATAAACGAAAGTAAATAAACAGTGAATAATCTGTTTATTGGCTGTAATACAATTGTTAATTTTGAAGTTTACAATTCAATTTTGACGAGAACATTAAATAAACAGTTTAATTTGCTTAAGAAATAGGTAGTTAAAGTAGGTTATCAAAATGAAGAAATTGTAGTTATTTACAGTATAAATTATTATACTTGGGAATCAACCTGAGTTTATTTTTGAATATACAAATGAACTGATATAACGGGGTATCTAAGTGCCCGATAAAATGTAACGAACGTTTTACCAACCAATCCACCAAATATCACATGTTAAAATATCAAATGATGGAACTCAGTTTTTATTGTATTGCTAGTACAAATTCAAATTTTGTATGATTTCCTCGTTCCCTATTTTAACTCATATAGGCAATGTAAAACCGTTCGCTAACGTGACCATCCATGACTCCATCACCGAACTCCATGTTCCTCTCACAGAAGTCTACAAATATCTAACTCAATATTCATCATGCATAATTTAAAGTCTATAGGCCAGTTCGTTCTCGAGATAGCGTGCGAACAGACAGACAGACAGACTTAAAAACAATAAATAAATTTCACTGCACCTCGAGTGATAAGCTTCGCTAACTTTCAGCCAATTAGTAACTGATTCCAGCGTACTCGGAGAAATAGATGACTAAATACAGTTACTAAAACTAGGACACATTATTGCAACATTTGAGTCCCAGACAAACGAAGTTAAACGAAAAGAAATGTTAAACTTAGACATAACAGCTTTTAAATCCCCCGGAGAAGTTTTAAATTTATGATGGGAGTAAAAGTGGTGAAAACGACTTTGATGAAGTAAATGTTCAGTCTTTCTTGTGAAATATTTCTTTGGAAGTTTTGTTTGTGTGGAACGTGAGGCTTATCTCAGCCTCGAACTTTCGCGAAACGTATAATAATAGTTTTTAAAGATTTTGTCATGTTCCCGAATCGAAGTTTTACTATTTGTACAAATTATTATATAACTAACTATATATTATAGGTGGAAAACATGTATTGTGAATGATCTTCTTTAAGTAGTCACAAAAGTATAAGCTAGAATATTATTTTTTAGTTTTGCACTTTCGATAATGAATCACGATGAAAATTTTAATATCTAATCAAATTAACGTGTAGAAAATAGTTTTTAGTAATCAGTGTAACTTGATGAATAGTATCTGATCTCTAATAATCGAGTTGGTGAGTCCCACCTCTTTCTTATAAATTAGGATGAGTGGTCTCTTATCTAGTAATCCATCGATTGGATGAGCTGTATCTCTTCTCTAGTAATCAGTTGACTGGGTGAGCCTTATCTATTCTGTAATAATAATTGGAATAGATGAGTTTTATCTCTTTTCTAGTAATCAGTTGACTGGATGAGTGGTAACTTCTTTCTACAAATCAATGCACTGGACGAGTAGTTCTTTTTTTTTCTAGTAATTAGTTAATTGACTGAGACGTATGTATTCTCTAATCATGTTGACTGCATTAGTTGTATTTTTTCTAGTAACAATCGATTGGATATGTCGCATCTCCTTTTTTAAAATCAGTGGACTGGATGAGTGGTGTCTGTTAACTAATAATCAATCGATTAGACGAGCTCTTTCTCTACTCTAGTAATCAGTTGACTGGATGAACCGTATCTCTTCTCTAGTAACCAATGGAGTAGATGAATCTGATCTTTTCTCTAGTAATCAATCACCTGAATGAGACATATCTTTTCTCTACTAACGTTGACTGGATGCGTTGTATTTCGTCTCTAGTAACAATCCACTGGATATGTCGCATCTTCTTTTTTCAAATCAGTGGACTGGATGAGCGGTGTCTCTTATCTAATAATCAATCGATTGGACAGACTGTATCTCTGATCTAGTAATCATTTGACTGGATGAACCGTATATTTTATCTAGTAACCAGTGGAATAGATGAATCTTATCTTTTCTCTAGCAATCAATTGACTGATGATTCGTATCTCTGTATAGAAATCAAATTATTTGGTTATTCTCTAGTAATCTAATTAGTAGTACACACTCGGTAGCACTTCAGGCGAACATCTAATTCCCTGTTGCTGGTAAGAATAATCTTTGTACCCCATCCATCTCGATTAAATTAGCTTGAAAGTTCATGGCTAGGAGTTAGGATCGTTATAGTACATCCTTACAACACCAAATATCCCTGCAATATCCTGATATCAGGAAGAATCACTAGGTGAAACCCTCTATCTGATCTAAGAGGAATGCTATGCCATTTCAAGAACAGTATCGAATAACTTTACATCACCGGGTATCCTCAAGTGAAGTGAAGGGGCTGGCAAGACGTTTCTTCAGCCAGTCTGTTCGCAGAATATCTCAAGAAAGAATTGAGTATGGGACTTAACTTCTATATCCACAATGTTGAGTTTAATAATCGTGCATTTGCCCCATGTTGTAGATTTTCGGAGAGGGTTAACTTATCAAGTCACCCAGATATATAGAACGTATGGAAATAGAATTGCACGGAACTTCATTTCTACATGGGCTAAGACTAATGTTGACTTTTAAGATTATATGTGTGTATATCTTTGTTTAAGAGCATGGTGCCTGTTCCTTTTTGCAGTTTGGCTGAGCGTTAGCGAAGCCTACCATTCTGCATCATAGCTCAAGAACAAATTGGCCTATAGGTTTTAAATATTGTACGAAAATATATTTTAACGTATATTTAACAAGGGTGTGTCGTACTTCTACCTTGTCTTAATCTGAGATCAGTACAGGGTGAAAATCTTATTTCCGTACCCAGTCTATCCTGTTGAACCTAACGTGTAAGGTCGTGGCATATTAGGTTAGTCATTTTTTCCCCTCGACTAAGACAGCAGAAAAAAGAGACAGCCTTAGTAAAACTGCCTTTAGTAGACAGCGTAAGTAACAACTAAAAAGGACATATATGAGTGCTTTGCGACAATTTCAGCTCCAAGAAAGAGAACCGGCTGTCAGAAAGATAATGAATGCATACAAGCACTGAACTGTATAATTTATTCATGATACAAGTCTAGACTGCAGTGTTACAGCGCCGTACGCGCCGACACACTGGCGCTAGACCCCGTTGCACTGTATCATTGTCACGGCCTGACAGTTAAATCCCTCCGGTATACCACCTGCCACCTACACTACAGGAAACGGTCTCCACATCCGAGTCGGCCACGGATGAGCCCCTCTTTCACAAAACAAAACTCGTATTCTCTTTAAAAGTAAAGTGTTACAAATTGTGCTGCCCTGACTACCCAAAATTGTCGCTAAACGATTTCGATTACTTATACTAATTGCACTTTATAATTTGTATTGTTATAATTTTGCAATTTAAAGACTAGAATATTTACTATAACTTATCTAATTATTGCAAACAATAATATATTTCTTACTGTTCTGCATAAAAGACGTTCACTTCCTGGATAAAAATTATATTGTTAATTTAATGTTTTTGAAATAAAAAAGGAGAAGCCTACATTCTTTTAGGCCTTATTCAGCCCGTCCTTATAGACCACTGGCCTGAGCGAGGATCTTATCAAACAGGATAAGGAGAGTCGATACAGTAAAAGGTCGATGGTACTGATAAAAAGTGCTTCGGTCACAGGCAGGATTTGAACCTGCGCTATCTCTAACTCAGACTCAAAGTCCAACGTCTTAGACCTCTCGGTCCTCGGCATTCCCTAAGTAATGTTTTATTAAATAAATTATTTATTTATAAGGTATTGCCAATTATTATTTTTGTGTACTTTCTAATTTTCTTCACTGTACAGATTACATAGTATTAATTTGATATTTGATGTTATAATGATATGGATTTCTAATTCGATCTCTTGATGTATTTGACATGTATTGATAAAGCATTTTACATTACCTTTCCACTATAATATTTATAGGCAATGCGGCATGGAATGGTCTATCGAAGATAACTGTTCGGTTGGAGAAAATAAATACAAAAGTCCACTCTAATACTTAGCACAAGCTTTGATTGTGTAACAGTCTATGACAAGATGTCGCATCCAATACTGAGATCTGTTACTATTAGTTTTTAAACGCTCTCTTGCGGCGAATAAAACAAACAGTGATTATAAATACGTTACAGAAAAGTACTAAATGTAAATCTGGCACTAATACAAAATAAGCAATATTTTAAATTGAATTGATAAAAGCGAGATAATTACTATTAGAATGGGTTACAACTCTAAACCAAATATTTAATATAGTAGTGCTGTCTATGATCTGTGAAGCAGATTCGGTTAACCGAACAAGCAACGTCTATTCTCTGGAAAGTCAGTGGAATAGGAGAACGCTGCCTTTCTGATTTTCTGGAAATGACCTTACACAGGGGCGTAGCCAGCTGATGGTCCGGGGGGAGGGGAGTGGCAAGCCGATATGGAGAATGAGAAAAGTATTATATTGGTTGGTTCTTTTTTGATTCGGTCAATTAAAACATAATATTCGAGGGTTGTTTTGTAAACTTCTAAACCACTCCAAAGAACAACAGGCAGGTCAGACTTAGGACTTAAGTTGCTTTAAATTTGGTACATTTTTCAGAATACTGTATCGGGAAATGTGTAGTAAGAAATGGTCGAGAGTATTCTCTGGATTACCAAACTCCTTCGGAATGTCACTTTTTTCTTATTCCCGGCATCTACAGTCTCTTTAAGTTTAACTTTATCTTAAGTTGATAAGTTTTTGGTTTTGCCATCACTTTCACTCGAATTACTGTCACAGTTTAAAATATAACGCGAACAGTTCACTGAGTTAAAATTTGCTCGAACCACGGTAATGTCCAAATCAAACGGAGAGTGGAGTGGTGATTCAGAACTGGCGATAACAGAAAACAAAGGAATATCGATGGTGGAGATCAAGTCTCGACATGAAAAATCGGTACTGTACTTCGCTTCGTTGCGCTGATAAACTGAAACTTCGATATTTAGAGGTTAACAGAAAGCAAAAATTAAAGGTAAAAGTTCGATATATTGAGGTTATTTACGTACAATATTCGATTTATAGAGGTACAATTAGCATAGAAGTACATTCAAGGAAAATGACAAAACATCTATTTATCAAGAAATTCGATACATTGAAGTTCGATTTATCAAGGAATTCGATATATCGAGGTTCGATTTATCAAGGAATTCGATATATTGAGGTTCGATTTATCAAGGAATTAGATATATTGAAGTTCGATTTATCAAGGAATTAGATATATCGAGGTTCGATACATCAAGTTTCCACTGTATATTCATATTATACATTGGCAATTTCCTAACTATTTTTATAAAATGTCTAGAATAAAATAAAAATACATCGGAGTATTAATTGATCAACAGAACAGAACAGAGGTCTTACTAACCGATCCAAAAAAGTAACTGTAAAGACGATGGCCTAGTGGTTTAAGCTTCGTTGGATTTTGTACCTGAGATAGCGCAGGTTCAATCCAGTCTGTGATCGTTGTACTTTACGTCAGACAATCTTGTACTGTATCAACTCTTCCCCTTTTCTGTTTGGTAAGATCCTTGCACAGGCTAGTGACCCACGAAGACGGGAAGATGGGGCTTAAAAAGCGAACTGCCCTTTCCTAAAAAAATCATATCATTTAGTGTAAACATGATGATTTAGTGTAAAACTTAACAACTACAGTCGTATGACAAAACGACTGTGGTTGTTAAGTTTTAAATTTTATTTATTCTGCGATGTTCTCGTGGCCATCATGGCTATCCCCATAGACCAACGTAAAATGCTAGAATTATATTTTTATTTTTGACCCCAATAAGAATAAATATTTCTTTGAACCAACAGGAATGTATGAACCAAGTTTCAAATCTGTAGGATCTTTCTATGAAGAGTCATTGCACATATGGACAGACCGACAGACACGATTCTAAGAAGGTCCTATCCTTTTTGTTTTTACCAATGGCCCAATGCAGCGGGTACATCGGTTATCGCAAGATAACCGGGATCAAGCAATGTCGACCGTGGCTGCTGCTTGGATGGGTGACAGCAGAGCGATCCTGTCCTTGTAAGCAGCCCGCCTGTCCGGCCGTTGGTGGTTGTTTGGAAGTCACCTTTAAGCCGTTGGTCCCCAGGTTAAGTGTTATAGAAGGCGTCTTAGCCCTAATTTCGCCTGGTAAAATAAGACATCTTTACTTTACGATGGAAGGATTGGAAATAAAACAAGATTTACCACTTACCATCAGTTGGTAACACTAGGTTTCGTGATCTGCAATCTGATGTCCTCCTCAGGTGGATAACTAACATGACACACAAATACAATCTAGGTTAAAATAAACAAATCAGTTCATAGCGTTGTAACTCGCATAATCAGGAACCACAACGATGATGTGTAACTCCATGAACAATATCTCTAAAAGATGCATTTGATAAAAATGAAACACTACTTAATAAAACCTTATCATTTATAATCTATGTAGGTAACAATAGGTCTGCACTGAACGACCTATCACTTAGAACTGACCACAGGCCAATAGTAAATGGCGATCATCACGGCAGAAACAACATTGCGGCAGAACAGGAAACGGAAACGGTTGTTTATTATTGATTCATTACAGATGAACTTATGAAAACCATAATATGATTCCGAATTGGTTTACTTAAAATTTCTAATCCTTTGATACTTTAGGTTCTATTGTTGGTAATTTTTCAGAGTTTGCAACCAAAGTGGCCTAATTTTTACTGATAAATAAATCACATACATTTTAAATAGCGTGAAGCACATCCTCATTGAAATGTGCTTATATCTTTCATAATCAGCAGTCCAAGTTGTGGCACGCTGAAATTATCATAAGTATAATCAGGAAGTCTCGCAAAGGAAGTTCCTAAATTTCAGGCACGGATCATGAGAAAATGTAATCAGGTTTATTTGGAACCACGAGGAGCATGGAATTGAAAATATGCAAATAAACAGAACGCGACGGGAATGGAAAGGTGTTGGTGTGATTGCGTTGGTTCAGGGTAACCGGGGGTGGGGAGGGGGGATGGTGTGAAATGAGGAGTAGAGGGGTGTCAGTGTTCACACAATTAGTCTGCGGCCGTCATTAACAAGGTACAACCTGACACGTCATGTTCGCATTATTTTCCGAGGTCCAGTTCACTAGTGACCCGTTTCATACGGTAGCCTGAAATTAACATGCTTAAAATTCATCTCATCTATTCATACATGGTAAAAAACAGAAATGAAAACTTGTCCAACTTAAGAGTTATACGTTGTACTTAAACAATAGAAGGTAGGAATATACCTCCACATACGTGTTGCGTAACAGGCTTCCCTGAAGTTGCATCCAAAATTTAAAATCTACAGTTTCGTCCATTCTAGAGGTGACCTTCAAACAGGTCGTCACAAAATCACGTAAAACATAAATTTTTACAAACTCCCGACGAAAAAAGAGAAATTGTGCCAGCCAACTGAGTGATCGGCGTCTACAGCGTTCAGCTAAGTTCCATGGCTGGACGTACACCATGGTATAACTTATTTAAAGTCTACAGATGGAATCATTCTAGAGGTATCTTTCCACGTGATACACTGACAGTTTATTTAATTAAGTTAGGTTTCACAGTAATGTTTAAATAAACTAAGTTTTGGTGAGTTAGGGGTGGTACAACAATACAAGACTGGAATGGACTCTTATCACCGAATTTAAATATTGTCTTTCCACTCTCTTTATTTTTTTACATATGTATTGACATTTCATATGGTTGTTTTTTTTCTGCTATTTTCTCTCTGCCAGTATGTTACGTTTAAAACGAATCAAAATATATATACTAACACTCTGCCTAATCTCGTGGAGAGACATGCATAATCATCGAACTCAGTGAAGCGTTGCTAATATATAAATGAAGCGTCATACAAAGTTTCAAATCTGTTGGCCAGTTCGTTTTCGGGATATCGTGCGGATATTCAGACAGATACAGGCATACAAACAGACTTGAAATTTTTCTAGCTCCACGAGTGATAGACCAATTATGTGATCATAACTGGTCGGTGATTGGTCAAGCTTCAGCCAATCGCGATTAAGCTCCGCCCCCTTTACAGACGACTGCTTATTATTGGCAGTTTCGGTTTAATATCTGTTGACTGAAGACGAATCTTCACTGCGAGGCCGAAATATTCCAAGTACTTATATTGTGTAAGCAATGTTTGAACGTGGTGTAAACAGGATCATTAGTTTTCCGATCTCTTGTGTGAAAACTAATAGTCAAGTAGTAATTATAGTCAAGTACGATGGAGGTACGTCCTTGCCATTCTCTGTCCCCTCAGGTGTACCACAGGGATCTCATCTGGGCCCACTGCTTTTTAACCTGTTTATCAATGATATTTCTAGTGCAATATCATCGAAGTTTCTTCTGTTTGCTGATGATATTAAGGTTTTCAGCAGGGTTACATCTCCTCATGACCAAGAGGAACTCCAACATTCCCTTGACAGGATAAGTAACTGGTGCAGAGTAAATGCTATGGAGCTTAATATAGCCAAGTGTCTTGTCATCAGCTACACTCGGAGCAACACAGCCAGGCCCTTTGACTATTTCTCTAAATGGATCCCCTCTTAAGATAGTAGACAGAGTCAGGGACCTCGGAGTTATTATGACACCCTCCCTAAGCCCTTACGAACACATAATGCATGTTACAAATAAGGCCTCTTCTATGCTTGGGTTTATTGCCCGAACTTGCAAAGACTTCAGATCCCCCTCTACATTGGCTATCCTCTATAAGACTCTTGTGCGTCCTTTGTTGGAGTACTGTTCCGTTGTTTGGTCTCCATATCAAGCAGGCCACATTGTGCTGCTGAACAGAGTACAGGTGCGTTGCTTAAGACTTCTTGGAGTCAAACTGGGATATAATTATCTTGCAACCCCCGTCGCTGAGATTGAGATGCTATATGGACTGCAACCTCTCCAGGAAAGAAGAAAATATATTGATATTTTATTCCTGTACAGGCTGGTGAACGGCTTCCTCGACTGCCCTCATCTAGTGTCGGATATAGACTTCTCTATACCAAGAGGTACCCGCTCTAAGACACTTTTCTGCAGAAGATTTAGGCCCACATATTATGCATCAAACCATGGAATATGCAGACTTCTAAAACTGGGTAGCGAGGCAGCGCACATCGACTTTTTTCACGATTCAAGATACACCCTGAAAAACAAATTATTAAATGTAAACACCTAGCACATGCTTAAACAGATCCACTTACAGTAACTAACAGCTACGATTGTATTAATTATTGATAGTATATTGTTGAGTTTCTAAATTTTATTAATGTTATTGGTCAACTATTTATTTATCGTTGCTGTTACTGTATTGTTATTATTTCCTTGTTATTTATTGTTGTTTTTGTTATTTATATTTATAGTATATCACTCTGTTATTGCCTATGTTGTTCAAGTTAGAGCTTACATAAGACTGTGTATATTGATTATGATTTGTCATCTTGATTGCTAAGTACTTGATTTGTTGAATTACTTTTGTAAAAATGGTGGAACCGTTGAAATAAATAAATAAATAAATAAATAAATAAATAAAACGATTCGATAACATCCAAACAACAAAAAATGGAGTTTTATTTCATATTTAGTTTAGGTTGAGATACTCCGTTCTTTGCTATTTTACTTGCAGAAGGGCAAACATTTATCATATAATTGTCAATATTTAATTACAAATGATCATCGATCAGAGAGATCAATCAAATGACAGGCATTGTATCTGTATCAGGGCCACTGCACCCAGACGGAACTACCCCTGTCCACCACCCACCCACCCACTGCTACCCTCAGCCTAGATTAAGCAGTTAAACTATATGCGTTTATAATCCTTATAGAAGAAAGTTTAAAACTGTTAATGTATTGTATATTCAGTTTGGTATTTAGAATTCCTGTAAATTATTGTCTTGTAGATTGTAAGCTTTTGTAAGTGGTTGTTTCCTTAATTTGAAGCGGTTTTGGATTTCGAAGTGTTGAAATTTAAAAAAAGCATAAATTGTCATTAAAGCCGAAAAGCCTGAAGTCACAGAGGTTTATTTTGTAGTGTGTTGTTCAGCGTAAAAAAATAAATAATAACTCCTTATTTACTTCATTACGGGAATGTTTTAATATCATTTTTAATATCAAGTTTTAATGTGAATAAAATAAATTTCGATCTGAGTTTAATTTAAGTGTTTGGGTATCAAACCACTTTAAATTAAATTGTTATTGCTTCCAAAAACATCGCATTTGATCGTTTAAGAGTGTTCGGTGTAATACAGTGATGCGAAAATCACAATTTTACATCGATAGCACAATGTCAATAGAATGGGCTTCACTCCAATGTAGCCAGCCCATCCGGAATTTGATTAGCGAATGAATGAATCTAATTTCAAATGAAATATTCAGTTCATCTTTGTCGAAATCTGATAAATGAGAGGGGCGAATCGAGGTGCATCGATTTATAATTCAGTGATACAACATTGTTTGTGAGAAACAAAGGTATCATTTAACGTCAAATGCTGTGATACAGATATGATGTATATTAGTAGTCCTTCCGGTTTAGCCAGAAGAAGTAGGTAGATTTTGTGACAACTGAAATATTAATAATTTGTTTATCGCGGGATTTACTGTACTGTACACAATATCTTGAAAACTGTTTGATATGAAAAAATATTCGTTTCGGCTTAGTGGAAATAAAAGTAGATAGCTGTATTTCAGAAGTGGATGTCATCTCAGCGTATAAAACTGATGATGCATAATTTGTTGAGAGATTTGCATACGGTACACGGATGGTACAGTGACGGTCAAGGTTGGCATTTTATAGGTTTGTAACACACATATTTAGAAACCTTGCAATATAGCATGGCTATAACCATATATATTTTGGTAAATACTCATGGACGTAATTTAGTTACAATTAATCCGAAATTATGTTTGAAAAAATTTTTGTTACAGCATTCAACGTTAACGTGTACTTTGAAACCTTAAGAGTTATAGAAAAATAAGTAAGAACACACGTTATTCTTGAGAAAAAACTGAGGAAAAAAAACAGTTGTTTTGTGATATAATGCACAATAACTATGCGAGTATAATATTATAGAGTATGGGAGTGCCGATGGCCTAACGGTTTAAGACGTTGGACTTATCAGAGTTAGAGATAGCGCAGGTTCAAATCCTGTCTGTGACATAGCACTTTTTATCAGTACCAGCGACCTTGTACTGTATGGACTCTCCCCCTTATTCTGTTTGATAAGATCCTCGCACAGGACAGTTGCCCTTGAGGAATAAGGCATAAAAGAGGATCGGCTTCTCCTTTAAAAAAAAAAAAAAAAAAAAAAAAAAAACTTATATAGAACTATTCTTTTTACAAACTTTGAATGGGCGCCATCTTGAAAACTCAAGAGATATAAAAAGTGAAATAATAGAAGTTGTTTATTATTACGCAACAATATATGTAACAATACATTAGTTTGAGTCGAAGTTGGGAATTAGGTTAGTTAAACCTTTTCTCGAATGTGAATGGCCGCCATATTGGATTTTTAATCGGTTGAGAATGGCTAACGAACTCATCCATACTATGTGCAAATACTGCCTTTGTACCAAGTCGTCTGGATATTTAAAGAATTGCGACAGTTATCGTGTTCACAAACTCGCATTATATTACTGCCTATTACTAGCCTATTACGTAGTGTGTGGTTAAACAGTTGATACTTTAATTGGCCACACAATTTGATAGAGTAACATTAGAGACATCTAGTTTGAACAATTCATCTTCTTTTTATAATACCTTTAAAATGAGGTGTCACTTCCTAGGGCTTCTACTTACAAGTTTTGACTTACCCACAAAATACCCCATTTGGTAGTGGGGGGGGGGGGGGGGGGAGAGAAAACTTTTCATACATCCAAAGCTCCGTCTCTATTCATGAGAAAGTAACTTGGGGGGGGACTTCTAAGAGACCGTATATATATATATATATTTCGGATTATGGTGATTTTGAACTCTGGGGGTCATAATTGGAGAAAACCCCAAAAATCGCCTAGACATCCCCTAATGAGGGCGATTTAAATATATGGATTTCCATGAAAGATTAAAATGACAGATTTAAATAAATTTCAATAAAATAGAACGAATGTTTGGTAGAGTAATTTATTTGTGGTGTTCACAATTTACTACGTAACTGTAATTATAACTAGTTTAAAATAAAACATTACTATAAGAATAAATTGTTATTGCTACTGTTTGTAGAGTAGTATAGAATAAATATAATAACAAACATAATTATATACTAGAGCGATTCGTTAATCTGATACATAAATGTATTTCCTTTCCATTTCAGGTTTTAACGACGCTTTTGAGACCTTGATTTGTAAAGCAGTGGAAATCCGATACACACACGGGTTTTATTAATTTCCTGTCACAAAGACAAACCGGGTTGTAATCTACGTCAGAGTTACAAATCAACAAAATAAGCTGGTTTTGTGGCAGTGTTTCCTTCCAATTCTGACACCAACCTATTACATTTCCCCTCTCCCCCTCCCCTCTCGTTTTATCCCAGGGAAGATTAAGGGCTCCATTATCAGAAATGATGACTTCGGCAAATGTTTCAACAGCTCAATATCTTACGGCACTAGCTCATGTTTTGCTGCGATCACAACAGCTTCAGCAATTCCAGTTTCCCTTTTGTCAACATGTTTTTGGAGCAGATATAAAATATATAGTACGGAAAAATGCTTATACCGTTTTATAAAGTGTTCGCTGCTTTGCATAATTTATACAAATGATTTTTAAATCTTTTGGTGGGTACCTAAGTTAAAATTTAAATCTTTTCAAGACGAATGTTTCTGAAGATTGTAAACCAAGAATTTATAATAATTGCAATGCTAAAAGAAAATGACAAAACATCCAAATACCAAAAATGTTCTAATAATTATTAAAATCAATTTCAGTTAACTAAAAATAAAAATAAAACATTTTTAGCTTCTTATCCCGTAGATTTTAAGTAACTTTAGGGTGAAACTAAGTATTTATTACAAGTCACATATTTCTTCAAAATAAAAATATATGGTTCGCTATACATTTTACAGTATACAAGTTTGTCTAACAAATACGCACAGAAATATTCAAGACATAAACTAAGCACCAGCCTGGGAACATATTCGAAAATTATCGATTTAAAAATATAGTGTGAAATAGAACAAAAACAATTCAGTGGATTTTTTTATTTCATTACCTTAGAGGCTTCTTTCAATACAAAGGCATTTTTAATTCATACGGACTAAAGGGTTTTAAGAACAATCGAACCCGTGACTTCCGTTGGGAACCATATCCTTACCACTATCAAGGTCTAAACAAAAAAACTGTACAATTTAAAACAACAGAAGTACTTACATGCACATCCTCCACATCCGTTTTACATACTCATGTAGTGTCAGCTGGTCAGCTGATTTAAAAATATAATTTATTTTAGTATTGTAAAAGATATAGACCACCTGTTTTGCTTTGGTCATTATTATAAAGTTAGTTATCATCTTCTCTCTGTAAATACAATACTATTATTTTGACTAATTACATATCTTTAATTTCTTAATTAGGGAATTATTTAGTAACATATCATTCTCTATATTGGTGACCCCGAAAAAGAGGACAAATTATTCAAGACCCGCTTTTATTCACATTCAATGGAAGATTTGCAAAGGCAAAACGACATTTTGCGGACTCAAGTTGAAGATCTGCAATGTCATCTTCAAGGTCAGCAAGAAAACAATGCTGAAGAGATTCACCATCCTGCTAACCAGGACAATGAACATGCGGAAACTGATATACAAACTGCAGCCTCACCCCAACGTGTCAGTGACACGAAGTGACAAACTTCCACCCTTTTGGCCCGAAGATGTGGAACTATGGTTTGCACAAGTCGAAGCTCAGTTTACCATCGCCCATGTTACACAGGAGAATACAAGATTTGCATACGCTGTAAGTCAGCTAGAAGGTCGCTACGCTCATGAGGTAAGGGATATAATTAAAGCTCCTCCTGTAGCCAACCCTTACACGCGTCTCAAAACCGAACTTATCCAAAGGCTCTCTCTCAGTACCAATCAACGACTAAAACAAATTCTGACGGAGGAAGAAATGGGATCTCGTAAACCATCTCAATTCCTTCGTCATCTACTATCACTTTCCGGTAACACTCCAGTACATGAGGATCTTATTCGTCAACTATGGATCACTCGCCTACCATGCCAAGTCCAAGCAATACTGCAGGCACAACCTCAAGAAACAGTCACTAGAGCAACTAGCTCATGTTGCTGACAAGATATTTGAGGTAAGCCCATCAATCCCTTTGAGTACAGTTCAAAGCACCGCAACTCCGAATGTAAGTGTATTTACTTTGCCATCTACAGTGTGTTCTCTCAACCGTAAAACTGTAAATATTGACTCAGAACTCACCTTGGTCATAAAGGAATTGACGGATAGGATTTCTCAGATCGAGACAGCACTCTCAGCTCATCATCCTGGATCTCGCTCAGACTTACACGGCCAGGATGGTTCTAAATCATTATCCAGCTCCTCCGATATATGTTGGTATCATTTTAAATATGGTAAAAAAGCTAATAAATGTATCAAGCCATGTAAATTTTCTTTAAACTCCAACAGCAGTCAATAATGGCGTCTACTGGCTGCTCAACTGGATGACGACGCCTTCTCATCAGTGACCGGGTTACTGGTACTAAATTTCTCATAGACACTGGTTCTGATCTCTGCTGCTACCCACGTCACCTACTACAAAACAGACCACAACGCGTCGACTACGACTTGGTTGCAGCAAACTCATCACAAATTCACACCTACGGTTTTAGAAATTTTGGTCTAAATCTAGGTTTGCGACGCATCTTTGCATGGAAATTCATCATCGCTGATGTCACCATGCCCATCATTGGATCTGATTTTCTTGCTCACTACGGACTTCTTCCTGACTGTCGCAATCAACGCTTGATTGACTCAACAACTAATTTAACAGTAAGATGTCAAACTTCTGATGCCTCTGTTCCTAGTGTGAAGACCCTCACCGAGTCCTCTCTATTCCACGCTGTGCTTGCTGAGTTTCCTACCCTCACTCGTCCGGCTGGAACACCTCGTGAGGTGAAGCATAATACGTTACACTTCATCAAGACGACGCCTGGCCCTCCAATCTCTTGCCGACCTCGCCGTCGTGCACCTGATCGCCTTAAAATCGCCAAAGCCGAATTCGATAGTATGGTCCAAGAAGGGACTGCCCGACGCTCTGATGGACCTTGGTCGTCTCTTCTGCACTTAGTTCCTAAGAAGACTGATGGTTGGCGACCGTGTGGTGACTACCGTGCTCTAAACGCTAGAACCATTCCTTACAGCTCTCCGGTACGTCACATTCATGACTTCAATCATCAAATTCGTGGGTGCACAACATTTTCGGTCATTGATCTAGTAAAAGCTTACACCCAAATACCAGTAAACCCTGACGACATCCCTAAGACGGCCATAACCACACCTTTCGGTTTGTTCGAATTTCCCTTCATGGGGTTTGGACTCAGAAATGCTGGACAGACATTTCAGAGATTTATCGACGAAGTGGTTTCAGGACTTGATTTTTGTTTCCCATACATTGATGACATACTTATTTTCTCACAAACATCCGAACAACATCAAGATCACCTCCGTATCCTTTTTCAAAGACTCACAGACTATGGAATCCTTGTCAACGCTAACAAATGTGTCCTTGGATTTCCAATAGTTACCTTTCTAGGCTACGAAGTATCTGCCAGTGGTACTAGACCTCTTCCCGATCGTATCACCGCTCTTCAGACCTTCGCCCGCCTGGAAACTGCCAAAGGACTACGTCGTTTTCTGGGCATGATTAATTTTTATAGAAGATTCATTCCTTCTGCATCTCAACACCAAGCACCACTTCACTCTGCTCTTGCAGGCCTCAAAGGAATTCAGAAGATAACCTGGACCACCGAGTTAGAACAGGCCTTCATCAATTGCAAGGAGAATCTATCTCAAGCAACTCTGCTCAATCACCCTGACCCAAACGCTCCACTCGGACTTTTCACTGACGCCAGCACCTCATCTGTTGGGGCATGCCTTCAACAACTCGTCAAGAATGAATGGCAACCACTTGCTTTCTTTTCTCAAAAGCTTACTGCAAGACAAATAGAGTGGCCCGCCTACTACCGTGAACTCTATGCCGTCTACTCATCGGTACATCATTTTAGACACATTTTAGAAACTCAACGTTGTACTATATTCACTGATCATAAACCATTGACATTTGCTTTCCAACAGAGAAAGGATAAACTTCCTCCTGTTCAAGTCAATCAACTATCATTTATTGCCCAATTCACTACTGACATTCAGCACATATCTGGATCTGCAAACATCGTTGCCGATACTTTCTCACGTGTCGATGCCATTTCAGGAATCACAACTGTCGACCACTGTACTCTTTCACAGGCTCAACAAGAGGACACTGAACTTCAAGATCTTTTGAACCGTGACACAGCATTGAAGCTCAAGAGAATCACTCAAGAGAGTCCCTGGTTCAAACGTTGACCTCTTCTGTGACACTTCTAATCCTTCACTCCGACCATTTGTACCTGCTCCTCTCAGACGACTGGTTTTTGACTCTCTACACAACTTAAGTCATCCCGGCATCAAAGCTTCAGCTCGCCTCATATCTCAACGTTTTGTTTGGCCTAATATTCAGCGAGATTGCCGCACTTGGGCCCAAACTTGTCAGCTCTGCCAACGTGCCAAAGTTTCACGCCACGTTCACAGTCCACTTGGAACAGTCAATCCACCATCTGCTCGTTTTCGTCACATTCATGTAGACATAATTGGACCACTCCCACCAGCTGGCCCGTACCGATACTGTTTGACCGTTATTGACAGGTTTACCAGATGGCCAGAAGTTCACCCACTTCAGCAAATCACTGCTGAGGAAGTCGCCGAAGCTTTGGTGAACTGTTGGATATCCCGTTTTGGATGCCCAGAACGTATCACAACGGATCAAGGTCGTCAATTCGAATCTGGACTTTTCAAACGTCTCACCTCTACATTTGGGATTGAACGTCTACGGACCACCAGTTATCACCCACAAGCCAATGGTATGGTCGAACGTTTTCACCGTCATCTAAAAGCGGCCATCATCTGTCACCCGGAATCAAGCTGGCTCCAAGCCCTCCCTCTAGTTCTGCTTGGTATCCGAAACGTATACAGAGAAGATTTAACAACGTCCTCTGCTGAACTAGTATACGGAGAACCCTTACGTCTACCTGGATCACTCCTTGCTAGCCCTCCGGGGTTGGGACGCAGTGAAGACATCTCTGACCTTGTTGTCAGGCTGCAACGTCAAACATCTCGCCTTCAACCTGTCTCTGGCTCAGCTCACAGCAAACCTCAGACATTTGTCTTCCAGGAATTATCAACATGCACTCATGTTTTCTTACGTGACGATACTGTGCGTCGAGCCCTGCAACCTCCCTACAGCGGACCTCACAAAGTGCTCAGCCGTGACGACAAAACTATGACCATCCAGATCGCAGATAGAAGCTCTAAAGTAAGCATTGACAGAGTGAAGCCTGCTTACATTCTACCTGACCCTTCCCCACAGCCTCAACCAAGAAGCACCCACACACCGGCACACAGCATCGGTACACCTGCTGCAGACCCGGACAACGCAACACCAGAGTGCGCTACCAGATTTGGTCGCAATGTGCGTTTACGGCTTGCTCCCTGACTTCCAGTCTCCCTAGGGGGCTCATGTAGTGTCAGCTGGTCAGCTGATTTAAAAATATAATTTATTTTAGTATTGTAAAAGATATAGACCACCTGTTTTGCTTTGGTCATTATTATAAAGTTAGTTATCATCTTCTCTCTGTAAATACAATACTATTATTTTGACTAATTACATATCTTTAATTTCTTAATTAGGGAATTATTTAGTAACATATCATTCCCTATACTCATATTTTATATAGATCTAAAGACTAAACTGCTGACTTTTGGGCCATTTTCATTGTCTTTATATCTCTTTCTGACGATCATATTATTACTGCCGTATCTCACGGTTTGTTTAAAATAAAAATATTTTAAATAAATAAAAATTGGCAGTATGTATGAAATTTCTGAGAACGGACACAGACAGTTTGTTGTATTTAAATGGATAAGTAAAGGGTTACAGCGGAAAAATCGACCTCTGGAGCATAGATTAATGTATATTTAAACCTTTCGCTACCCTTCCATTCCCCCCACCACCCACGAAAAATATTGGGATTGACTTTCAATCATTTTTTGAACGAAACTCCATAATACCATTGTTTGTCACTTATTTATTTGTTTACAATGATAAACTAATGGATGTATTAATTTTAAATGTTTAAAGAATGTCTGTAATTTTAAACGTGTACAATGAAAATACAAAAAGATACCTTTCTGCAACATAAACAAAATGTCAAAGGTCAAATGTCAACCTCACCCAGTGATGTAAACAGTTCCGTAAAATAATATTTTCCCGGCCAACTTCTCCTCTTAGACTCACAACAATTCAATTTCCACAATTTGCCACGGCGATGACGTCTGTCTCTTTGATGGAAATCCATGCAGGGCTACCAACACTAGTGTGTGAATTATACAAACACATATAGGAGTAATAGAAAATAGGCAGTCTGATTACAAATTACAGTTTAAAAAATGGGTATTGTGTATAAAAAATATCTCGATCAAAATTGTCGGCAATGTTTTTGAGGTATTGAAGCACATAGTGGTTTTAGAATCAACATTTGAATTAGACTAACTCTTGCCTGGATCCCCATGTATTTACATATAAATACATATATTTATACATTTGTGTTTCTGGTATAATTAGTGCCCCCGCATTAGTGATATTGTATAAGAATCAATGCATAATAATTATGTATATTAAAATATTCATATTAGAAGACTCATTGTACATAAACCGTTAGTATCGTGTAACGGGTTTGAACCGTTCTCTCTCAAGGAGTTCTGCACCTCAATACCAATAAAACTTTCTTCCTTGTAGGCGTATGATTCCTAGAAAGTAATATAGCATAATCAGAGCACGCCGTGCCGGCCAAACTAAATCCTTTATAAATAAAAAAAGAAAAAATTAAAACACACTTTTAATGGATAGTGCTTTTTCCCGTTTTTTACGGTATGGAGTTAATTGTACATATTACAATTTTAATTCAAACCAGTTAGATGGTCTCCTTTGCCATTAAGGATCCCCACTCCTTGTACTGTATCGACTCTCCTCCTTATTCTGTTTGATAAGATCCTCGCACAGGACAGTTGCCCTTGAGGAATAAGGCATAAAAAAGGATCAGCTTCTCCTTAAAAAAAAAAAAAAAAAAAAAAAAAAAAAAAAAAAAAAAAAACTGATATAGAACTATTCTTTTTACAAACTTTGAATGGGCGCCATCTTGAAAACTCAAAGATATATAAAAAGTGATATAATAGAAGTTGTTTATTATTACTTAATATATGTAACAATGCATTAGTTTGAGTCGAAGTTGGGAATTAGGTTAGTTAAACCTTTTCTCGAATGTGAATGGCCGCCATATTGGATTTTTAATCGGTTGAGAATGGCTAACGAACTCATCCATACTATGTGCAAATACTGCCTTTGTACCAAGTCGTCTGGATATTTAAAGAATTGCTCTCCCATTATTCTCTTTGATCAGATCCTCGCACAGGCCAGTGGCCTATGAGAACGGACAGAATAAGGCTTAAATGGGAACGGCCTCTCCTTAAAAAAGAACAACTTTTGTTCGGTAATCTCTCATACATATTGGTAAATATTTGGCTTACAAGATTATTACATTGGCTTTTGTGCTTACATATAGACAAAAGCAATGACCGAAAATGTGCATAAAAATGCATTTTTGAGCGGAAGGTTTCCAGAACGGCGATATCCACTGAAAACAAAAATGTTTTGTATTTCAACTAAAATTATCATTTACAGATAGTATTATTATGGAGTTTGAAACAAAAATATTAAACAAATGAAGACGAACAAATTGCTGACAAGCAATTATTATAACATTGTGTAATTGTTCCCAATCTATTTTAACAGTACGACATGAGAAATTGGATCTGTACATTTGGAAGTGAAATGGATATTGTGATGAAACTGTTCAGGTCTTCTAGTCTGAACTGTCTCATGTACAGTACATAGTTAGGAGTGACGTAGCCGCAGGTGGAGCGCTAATAATTAATCTGTGACGTCATTCTGAACGTCACCCGATGTCGGGATTTGTCAGCCAACGTTACATCGTATCAGTTACAGGTCATTGCGTTAACGATGTTTTCTGATTTTGGATATTAGCTTAGTTTATGTAGTAAATTACTTTTAAACTGTTGTTACAGTCATTAGAAAAATATTGTTCCTTATTTTTACACCTTCACGAATGGGTGGCAATATGTGTGCGTATTTAAATAGCCCACAACGCCTATGAAGCAAGTAAAAGGATTCTTTCTGATAAAAAAAATAATTCAATTCAATAGAAATTGAAATAAAAATATATCTTATACATATACGGTGTGTCCACAAAGTCATGTCACACTTTTAAAGAACTTTCTTTACAAAAGTACAAGACACAAAATTAACATAGGAGTAGAGAATACTTTAAAAGTTTTACGTCGGTTTATCTGAGCTTAACATGAGCACCATGAATTTCCCCTGTATACGCCCAAGTGAACTTTGATCTTCGCCCATATTTGGATCAGAACTTCTGTGGTGACTGACTCAATCGCAGCTCCGATTCTTTGCTTTAAGTGTTCAATATGACGATTATGACGTTATGACGATGTACATTTCCAGACAAGTGAAAGATAGCTTCAACACTAAAAGCAATTCAGTGTATAAAATGTTGATCCAGTCCATTTTCATACAGAATAAAAACAGCAAAGTCATAACTCTTTAATTTTTCATCTGGCTTCAAAGCATGCAATAGTTGAGGTTTTTAACCACAAAAGTTTTTTCTTCAAACCTTTGTGAACTGTGTGATAAGGAACGTTCAACTCACGTCCATATTTTGGCGCTCTGAGGTTTTTGGACTTCTTACAAAACAGTTTTGAATATTCTCGACGGTTTGATCTCCTATATAACCTACTTTTCTGCGTTTTTGTCCAATGAGCTGTGTGTTTCCTTAAACGTCTTATCCCATCAATAAATTCTGCTTCTGTCTGAAGGAGTTTAATGAAACACTCGACGATACTCGCGCTGCTCTGAAATCACAGTATAAAGCTCTGCTGCCCACAAAATATACTGATCTTCTCTTTAAAAGTTGTTATTATGGGTGTTGTTTTGGTAAAAGTTTGAGCCACAGATGAGAACAGTGGGTAACTCATCTAGTTTAATCAAAACCTTGTACACAACTGTTTTAATTTATATCTGTTTCAAAGATCTGCGATTAATAATAGAGTAGCTATAATCAATTAAATATCTTACATGACTTCGTGGACAAACTATATTCATAAACATTCGTGTCATCAGAACTGCACCATGTATGCAATAAAAGAAAAAGAGGAAACAAGTGAAATAGTTTTAAACTTTCAGCAGAAACGTTTTAAAGTGATATTATTATTTCTCTCCAGAACTAGCGACGTACGGTTGTAGTGGAAGGGGTGGAGTGGCGCCGACATGGCTATAAGTTGTTGTAACGTACTTCTTACTGGAACTGTTTTTCGATACACAGTTAAAACTATGATAAAACTTCAGGCTAAGCCATCCAATCAGGTTTCCAACACAATATATTTCGGTTTAACTGTTGCATTACACGTCTAAATTACTTAACCAATTACTCCAACAATAATTCAAAATTTTGTTGAACTAACTTGCCCTAAATTTTATCTTATCAATGTATTGTATGAATGAAACACTATTCATGTACATAACTTAGCTATGGTAGAAAAGGTTGATTCAATTGAATTTAGAGTTTAGTTCCAGTTCATCTTCCTTTTATTGCAGCGTCTGGTACCTGACGCTGTCTCAGACTTTACTCCTCAAATCTGGAGTCACGTTCATCTGAAGAGATCCAAAGAAATTTGACGACGCAAAAGCTCAAAAAGAAACATTTACACCGTTTCCCTATCAGAATAAAAGGAAGGTGGACTTGGAGCTAAACTCGAAATTCAATTGAATCAACCCTTCCTACCATAGCTACGTTATGTGTAGAAAACGCGGCCGCTCCACCGTGCTTAGAGATCGTGTCTATCACATCGTAGTGCACTCAATTAATTGTGTACCTGATGAGACAATGAGACTACCACTTCACCTATTTATATGATGTCGAAACTATGTAAATGTTTCGTTTTGAGCTTCTACGTCCTCGATTATACAAATATTCAAGTGGTTATTCTATAGTTCAAAGTTTTAGAATCGATATGGAGATGGAGGAAATGATTCTTGCTTTAAAGAGATTCTTCTTCAATACCGCCTTTACTTAAATTTTATTGCTTGCTTGCTTTGTCCTAATAAAATTACTCAATAAATTGTGTCAACATGACAATTACATGTGATGAAGAAATTATATTTGAGATTATTTATTACATTAATTAGCGGAACAATGAATAATAGTGCCAACTCACAGTATGAATACAGAATAAGAATATTGTCTAGAATATCAATAATTGCTTAATTAATTAGACAATCATTTTAGTTACTTGGTAGGCGTTGTAGGCAATTTCATTACGCACACATATTGCCACCAGTTTGTGAAGGCGTCAACTATTTTTACCTTTTTTTATTATTATAGTCACAAATAAAATATTTGCCTTATGCATTAAATATCCGATAATTAATTTAGACCATCTGAACACATGTAACGAACATCAATTCTGGCACATATGTTACAAATTTTCATAAATTGGAATGTTTCTTGGTTATGCATTTTATTCGGCATATGTCTTATTTTTTAGAGTAGAATCTAAAAACAACATAAAATACAGGGTGTTCCATAAAAGATTTTAAAGTTAGCCACCATATTGGAAAATGGCGGCCATCTTCACAATATTTGAAAGTGTATTCCTGAGTTAAACTTAAAATTGAGCAAGTTCCAAATTTTAAGTATGGTGCTAAGTCGTGTAATTAAAAAGTTTGCTATTGGATAACTTTAAAAAACTCACCCGGTATATATATACAGGTGTATATTATGTCTGGAAACACCCAAATATATCCTTTAATAATTTAAATATAAATTTGAAACCTCTTACAATCGTGATAGAGATTAGGCATCTACTTTTTGGAACAATGTTTTGTTATGTCACACCAACGGGGGGACGTCCTGCCGAGGTATCGTGAATATTCTTAATGGAAGCCTATACCTTGTGATACATAATTTTTAAAAGTAATAGTTTACTGAATTGAATGCCACAAACCGCATCTCAAAGGAATTATTCTATCAGAAAATAGAGCATTTTTAGTATTGAAAAATTTACTGATGTTCAACAATGTAATTTTAACATGGTTCTTGCCACAAAATGTGTTACACTAATTTTTTAGCATTTTTTTAAATGTTCAATTAAAATAAAATAAACAATTTATTTTTAAGCTGGTTTCATTAGTACAAATTTACCAGTTTTTTATTACAATGAATAAAAACTTATGAGTCACTTTCTCTGATTACTTATGAATCTGTACTTGGTGTTTTCCAGTCAGCAGGAAGGTTTAAAGAGACAAAGGTCACTAGCCTATGAAAACATTATTGTGTTATTAATCATCTGGTCTACAGGTTTCAGTTTGTTGAGCATGAGCTTTCACTAGACAGGTCTAAGCTTGGGAATTACAAATGGACAAAGGGTCATATCATTCCCTGTCGAGTTAATCAGTGTCTCTGAAGCATTGCTGTCAGCAAGTTATCTAATTACAGTAGTTCAGTTTTTATTTGGCATTTTAATGGAATTGTCTGAAAGAGAACGAATTACTCTGATTGATGATGCGAGGATATGGCGATCGTCAAAGATCTTATCGGGAAGTTTGTAATTGTTTAATGACACTTTCCCAGAAAGGAATCCCATAAGTGTTTCAACAATATCAAAAACTATTGAGCGTTTTGAAATGAAAGGGAGTGTACGTAATCGGCCAAAGTCGGGTAGGATACAATCTGCAACAGATGAAGAACATGCACTAGATGTTTTGCAAACATTTATTGAAGACCCACATACATCGCTCAGAAAAGCTGCACAGCAACATGATATGCACCCTATGTCTGTGAGTAAGATTTTGAAAATTAATAAATACAAACCATTTAAAGTTCATTTAGTCCAACAGTTTAAGTGAGGATGATTACGACAGAAGAGTTGAGTTTTGTGAACTTGTGATGCGCAAATGTGATGACAATAGAGATTTTCTGACCAACATACTATTTTTCTGATGAGGCAACTTTTTTCCTAAATGGCAATGTTAACAGGCACAATTGCCGTTACTGGGCTAGTGAAAACTCACATTGGATTACTGAGTCCCATTCACAGCAACCACAAAAACTGAACGTATGGTGTGGAATTTTAGGTAACAAAATTGTTGGACCCTTTTTTCATCAATGGAAATTTTAAATGCCGAACTTTACTACAATATGCTCCAAAATGAAATAATCCCAGCTATTCAAATTGCATCAGGAGAATACTTTGATAATGTATGGTTTCAGCAGGATGGTGCTCCACCCCATTATGGGAGACAGGTAAGAGAGTATTTGGATTTAAGGTTTCCTCATAAATGGATTGGGCCGAAGAGGAGAAATCGAATGGCCTCCAAGATCTCCGGATTTGTCACCAATCGATTATTTCCTATGGGGTCATTTAAAATCCAATGTTTATAGAAGAAAGCCTCATAATTTGGAAGACCTAAGAAACAGGATTATAGAGGAGATTGCTTTGATAACTGAAGAAATGTTAGGCAACTCTGTCGAATCATTATTACACAAGATTGGCTCATTGTCAAACCGTAGAAGGAACACAGTTCGAACAATTGCTTTGACACCAAATGCAGGTAAAACGTTTGTTGTAAGACTTTTCTAACAGCATACATTATTTTTTATTTGTAATAAGAAATCAATAACATAAGTATTTCCATAATTGTACTGTAATAAAAACTGGCAAATTTGTGCTAATAGAACCAGCTTAAAATGAAATTTTTTTGTTTTATTTAATTGAACATTTAAAAAAAAAATGCTAAAAAATTAGTGTAACACATTTTGTGGCAAGAACCATGTTAAAATTACATTGTTGAAACATCAGTAAATTTTTCAATACTAAAAATGCTCTATTTTCTGATAGAATAATTCCCTTTGATGCGGTTTGGTGGGCATTCAATTCAGTAAGCTATTACCTTTTAAAATTATGTATCACAAGGTATAGGCTTCCATTAAGAATATTCACGATACCCTCGGCAGGACGTCCCCCGTTGGTGTGACATAACAAAACATTGTTCCAAAAAGTAGATGCCCAATCTCTATCACGATTGTAAGAGGTTTCAAATTTATATTTAAATTATTAAAGGATATATTTGGGGTGTTTCCCAGACATAATATACACCCTGTATATATATATATATATATATATATATATATATATATATATATATATATATATAATATATATATATATATATAGGCCAATAATCGAAAACCAGCGAAAACAGTTAACGCAATGACTGTAACTGATACGATGTAACACTAGCTGACAAATCCTCACATTAGTTGACGTACGGGATGACGTCATGGATTAATTAATAGCGCACCACCTGAGGCATACGTCACTCCTAACTCTGCACTGTATATGAGGCTGTCACAATTGGTGGAACGTAACAGATTTGTTCCCATCACAACAGGACACAAACGGTAATATCCATTATGTTTCTTCCAAATGGTCAGATCTGTTTTAAATACCGTACTATTGAAAATAGAATTTTAGTGAATTTTCATAATGGTGCATTATGTCAGTTATTAAATCAAGGCGTAATATAAATATTGCTCTATAGTAACGCTATAACAGTGTGAATGTTGAGTTTAACTCCAGTTCACCTTCCTCTTAGTGCAGTGTCTGGAATCTGACGCTGTCACAGACTTGACTCCTGGAATCTGGAGTCATCTTCGTCTGAAGAGATTAAAAGTCGACGACGAAGAAGCTCAAAATGAACCTGTTACATCGTTTCGAAATCCGAGACTCCCAAACTACAAAACATAGTGTAATCTTGAAGAAGATCTCATTGTCTCATCGGGTGCACAATTGAGTGCACTGCGATGTGATAGACACAATGTATAACCACGGGTAACCGAGTTTTCTACACATACCGTAGGTACTGTTGGCGAGAGAAAAGAAGAGACCTGGCCCGTGCCGGCGCACAGCTGTGTACTAGTGTGTTGCCGCCCGGTAATTTCAGGCGCTTCGCCCCACAGCCAACCCTGCGAGTTGTTTATCCTAGCAATGGAACAGTGAAACAATAATGGAATTACGAAACAGGGCGCGGCAACATTCTAGTAGTAACGCCTGCAAATTTCAGATAGGCCAGAATCCAGGTCTCTTCTTTTCTCTCGCCATCAGTAGGTAGGGTTGATTCAATGTGAATGTTGAGTTAAGCTCCAGTTCACCTACCTCTTAGTGTTTTCTAAGTATTTCCACCTAGTTAGGGGTGCATTATTACACTGAGAATTACACAAAATTGTATTCATCAATTAGTAATTCAATGTATTACTCCTTCATAATATTTTCAAAATCTGGGACTAATATCAGCGTATAATGTGTAATAGTTCATGTATATGTAGTTAATGTATTAATAGTATGTCGGATTTTATACATACTGAATTGTTAAAGCGGTAGATAAAAGCGTTACGTAATCTCTATATAAATGATTTAATATTTACTTTATTACAAGGACAGGTTAAACCACCAGGATCTGCCAACTGATTGCTAATTACAATTTAGATTTATGTTTTAGTCGTTGAGATCCCCTACAGATAATGTTTATGGATTATTCCTCTCGTCACAAATTAATTTTTATAATGTAAGTTCTAATTAAAATACAATATTGTGTTTTATTAATACAAAAATAATAGTCCAGGAGTCGAGATTCAATTTGTATTTTATAATTATATAACCTGACTTTGTATTGTTTTCGATAGAGAAATAAATCAACCACGCTAGTTTTGGTGGGGGTCGAAATGGGAATGTATCAAAAGGGTTAAACATAAGATACGATAACCTTTTACAAATCATGTTTTTTATATTGCTGCACTTAAAACGAGCGCCACGTAAAAAGTGTTAAATCAACGTTACCTAACTATTTACAGGTCCTTGAACTGTGAATGTTGAGTTTAGCTCCAGTTCTTCCTTTTAGTGCAGCGTTTTGAATTAGACGAACGTGACTTACCTACGTTATGCGTTGAAAACACGGTTGCTCCAAAAATATCGCAGTGCACTCAATTTTGCACCTACTTCTTCACCTAGATCACACTATATTTTGTAGTCTAGGTGTATCTGATCTCGAAACGATGTAAAGGGTTCAATTTGAGCTTCTTCGTCGCTGTTTTGGATCTCTTCAGACGAGCATGACTCCAGATTCCAGGAGTCAAGTCTGTGACAGCGTCATGTTCCAGACGCTCACTAAGAGGAAGGTAAACTGCAGCAAACTCGACCCTTTCACCACAGCTACATTATGCATACGTAATTATTATTTAAGTATCTGGCGACCTGTTTTAGGTGTATCAAGCAACAAAAAAATATATCTGTGAAACATTATTTATTATTTCATATTTTTTTATCCATTTCATATCCTCACATTTCGACCAAAACTAGCGCGGCTTTCCTTATAAGACAAATTCCTCTATCGGTTTCAAGAATTACGAGGTTGTGTGTTGTATAAAGCAAGTCTACCCTCGACTCCTAGTATTAACTGGATGAAAAGTAGTAAATAGCAATCTTTCCGAAGGCCGCATTTCCTTCCGGAAGTTGTTATACATCACGTAACAGGTGATTATGCTAACGTAAAAAAGGTAAGGGGAACCCCAAATGCATATCTGTACAAATAGGGAGACGGAAATGTTGAAATATTTAATTCTTGGCTCAATTTTTGTAATATTTATTTCACTTGTATTAAATAACGCACAGATTTGAAACAAAAACTTTTCAACGACATAATCAGTAAATATAATAAAAACATATGTTTCTTTTATTTATAAGTGTGTTATTGTTACGTAATAAGCTACTATCTATGAAATCCAAAGCTATTTTAATTGAAACAATTTAACATCAAAAGCATTAGAATGTCCATTTTGTAAATCGAGTTATAAATTCAAAAATAAAATTTAGTATACTCAATAGAAGCAGGTTTAGTACACAGTAAAGGGTTTAAAATTTAAAAATCCTGTGTAAACTTTACCATAATAAGTGACTAATTAAATTTCATGTTAGGGTGTATTTAAATTTTTGTATTTCAAAATGTACACAGAACACAGTATAAGTAATTTTAAAAAAGAGTTACAGGTATTTTAGTTTTGTCAATGTCGTATTTAAAACTGAGTCGGATTAATATATAAATACCTGTTACATTGATGTTATAACAATTTTGGTAAAGAATCATTTAGTTATTTTCTGTCAAAGAAGTTAAGCCAAAATGTTTACTGAAATAAATGGAGAGTTCAAATCTTTTAGCCTAAAAAGGTCTCCAAAGGGTTAATAAGCATTGTGCAAGTGCTGACACAAACGTGGTAGTTCTTAAGCCCCGAGCACTCGGTTGGCTGTTAGATTGAGGTTAGGTGTTTCGCGTGTAATATTCATTAGGGGAGGATGTCTTTATACCGGCATTTGATAAGTGATTACCAAGGCTGTAGTGGTTTCCTAGTGCCAAATAATGGAATATGTTTAATATTCAATTTAAGATCAATTAAAGCGTCTTGAAAGTTCTCTAGACGATTTTAATGTTGTAACGAGTTTCGTAGTAAACGATTTGATTTTAAAGATTATAGTTGCTTGATTAAAAATGTGCACCTAGTCATTAATACGTTAAAATTAAATTTGACACATATGGAAAAAACCTAAAGTAAAGTAAAGATGTCTTATTTTACCAGGCAAAGTGAGGGCTAAGAAGTCCTCTCTAACACTTAACCTGGGGACCAACGGCTTAAAGGTGACTTCCGAACCACTACCAATGGCCGGGCAGGCGGGCTGCTTGCAAGGACAGGATCGCTCAGCGGTCACCCATCCAAGCAGCAGCCACGCTCGACGTTGCTTGATCGAGTTATCTCGCGATAACCGTTGTACACGCTACTCACTGCGCCACTGTCAATTTTAAACCTTTTTAAATTTATAAAAGTGCCGTAATTAATTATGGCATACTATTAAATTACAAAAAAATGCATTATTTGATAAACATTTAAGGGTCGCGAATTAATCACACGTAAATTAAATATTACAGCAACGAAGGTAGTTTTAACACATATTAATCTAATTACTATTCTTATTTATAACTGCCATAACCTACTGGATGGTATACTGAATCCTAAATGTACGTAGTACACATTAGAAATAATTAAAAGAATACAGTTAAAGATCATTTTAAATGTTGTATTCAAAAGTGAGTTGTATTCCCAAGTGATTATTGTTTTATTCTGTATTATAAACCACTTTTATCTGGACTAACTAATGCGTAAAATATAATTAGGAGTGCTGAAATATTGAGTACGACAAGCACTCGATGGCGAACTTGTCTGGCGAAGAGTACCCGCAACTGTAACAGTCTATTAAGAGTGAAATTGAGAAGCAAACGTCGTTGGCGCCGTAGACTAGTGGGTACAGTGGTTATCACATCGTAACTAGGTCAAGCAACGACGAGCGTGGCAGCTTACCGGATGGGTGACCGCTGGGAAATCCTCTTCTTACTAAGCTGCACTGAGGGGAACAGGATTTTCCCGGACATTTGCCATTGTTCAGTGATACAAAAAATCAGTAACACTGCGTTTCGAGATCTGTAATCTGATCTCCTCCGGTGAATAATTAACCTAACACGTAACTAAAATCTAAGTTGAAAATTTCCGGAAAAGATCCTGTTTCCTTCGCAATCCTTCCACCATCAAAAGCAAATTTCAAATAAAAAAAGCAGTGTCGGATGCCATATTTAAGCTATTAACCCATATCTCAATTTCTTTGCAGCTTGTGTTAGCAATAATCGCCTAAATAAAAATAATATTTAATTTTTGAATTTTACTGTAAATAAAACTATTATATACTGTATTGAAGTCAAAAGGGGAATAAAAATATATAAATTAATTCTATACCTCAAGGATATCTATTGAGTGAAGAAGTCGATTTGTAAATTATGCATTACGAAATAAACCGAAATAGTTCATGATTTAAGTGCAAGCCCCTCACTTCAGGCGTTTAATAAATAGTAGCATGCTCTGAAGAAAGTTTAAATAGGTTTTTGTGATGGGTTAAAAAGGTAAATATGCAGCTCGCACATAAAATACATGTTTCTTTACAAGTCGGCTGCAATGACACGACCTTGCGGTTTACCACGTGGGGACAATGTTTAACTTCAAACCCTTATTTTTTGTTGTGGTATAAAATTATGAGATTTAAAATTTTTTAAATATTTAATAGAATTGAATTTATTTTCTCACAACACTACACAACACAATACAATAACAGAGATACACTTTTAGACAGTATAAAGTAATATGAAACAATCAAATTTCAAATAAAATGAACAATAACCATACCTGGCTGATTGCAATTACATGAAAACAAAACTGCTTTATTACAATAATTGTTTTGAGAAAGAATAAACATCTTAAAGTCAAAAAATATAAAAGTAAATTAATTAAAACTCTATTACTCTGATTCTGCTAGTAAAGGTTCTGAGAACACAAAACGGCATCTTGTAAAACAGACCAACATGTTTTTCGGTTGTACAGAAATAATAAATAAACATTATTATTATAACACTTTTACCTTTATTGTATACGTATCACACATACACACTCGCTCACATACATACACAGTTACTCTTGTACACATTAAAGTTATATACTTAAAAATTAATTAATTAGTAATAAACTATACAACATTTTTATTTTTTATAGAGAATTCCTCTATAACTTTCTAACATATAATAACAATTTAATTAATTAAATTAATGCAGTGGTAATTACAATTTTATATTATGGTACGATTTAAAACAAAAGAATTCTCTGACAAGGAAATGCGATATGGTGATTTATAATGCAATAATATAACTTTTAAAATGCTCTAAGTTGATACTAAAAAACTCTTTCTCAATATTAACTATCGTAAACAAAGATGAATGATTTAAAGATTTTTTGCAAAATTTAAAATTTTTGAATATTTTACGATGAAGTTCCAAAACGACAAACTAATAAACACTTAGATGCGTATTAGTTGTTAGACACAAGACTTAATCCATGGTTTTACGATTTCAAGGGATAAAAGTATTAGAGGTTTAACATTGTTTTTATGGGGTTAAAACCAAAATGGCCGCCAGAACAGCCGAGTTAGACGTAATCCCTGTCGAGTTTAACCTTCACTTCCCGACAGAACTGTATGTTTCAAACTGCCAGGTCCAGGTAAACCGGCGATTGGGATACCAAACTCGGGGAGGTGATAGAATGGCGGGGGAGGGGGGGCCACGAGTGTTGAAGTGTTTTGTGTTATCGCCTTGGTTAAAGTTTAACATTAACAAGCTCTTGTACTCCCCCGACCTACTCCACCTTACAGTAGCCCCGGGAGGGTTTCTGAAGACGTCTCTCGTCTCACCCCTCCCTCGCCACGTGTTGCTTTCGCCCTGACCTTTCTACTTTTTACCTTCTGAACCATTTTTCTGGAAACAAAGTTTCCTTCTGATTTACCCTGTTAGCAAAAGTACTACTAAACAACTATGAAAGGTGATTTGAAGGATTTTTAATCCATGAAGGGGCTCTTTATTTGAAAGTTATTTTTGACGATGGAAGGATTGTGAAGGAAACAGGATTTTTCCGGACATTTGCCATCGTTCAGTGAAACAATAAATCAGCAACACTACGTTTCGAGATCTGCAATCTGATCTCTTCTTCAGGTAATAACTAACCTAATACATAATTACAAACTAGGTTAAAATAAACAAATCATACCAAAGCGTTGTGGCACGCCTAAGTCAGGAATCACAACCACCATGTTGTTTGTCAACTTCACTAACTCTAAAAACATGCACTTAATAAAAAAACTATACACAACACTGAAAGGACAAAAAACTATACACATGAAGGAGCAATGGCCTAAACTTCCCCGGCAACTTCGCCGTTTTGGAAGTTCGACCGATGTGGCGCCAGATCAATTTATAATGTTATGGTACACTTTTTTTTAAATAGCTAACAGTGGTGTGACAAAGGTTTTGTGATTTCATTGACGTTTTTATTTTCCCTCTACTGCTGATTGTGACTTCATTGTGCATAATTAAGTCAGCTGTTATTATTGGAAGTGAGACATAATAATTCTGCTAACTGGTCGTTTACTTTAGCGCTGTGCATTTAAAAGATACATTTTAAAATATTTCCGTTTAATGCCTTTATTGTCTTCACACACAAACTTTTTAGACATCATAAAACGATAAAAGGATTTGAATGAGTATTCATACTTTTGAAATAACATATGGCCGATGATTCTGCGACTAAAAAATAAGGTTGTAAAATATAATAAGTTTAATATTGTTCTTGTAAGGCTGTAATAATCAATACGGACGCCTTTATAACCAGCTCTTAAATATATATACTTATTGGTATTATTACTATAATTAATATAGTTGCTTCAGAGATTTATGATTGCAAATTAAGCTTCTACCTATAATCATACAACTAGGCTACTAGGTAGATCCATGAGTAGGTAACGAAATTTATAGTTACCAATTAAAATATTTGTGACCTTGAAAGTAGATGGTATTTCATTGTTTGGTCAGATTCCATTATATGCCCCCAACGCTTAAACTTTTTTCAATGAACTTAGAACATTATAAAACGATGTAGTTGAGTAACAGAACTAACATTCCATTAATCAACAAGCGTTTCCAGGTATTGCGGTCGGTATTGTTGTCGCTGTTATCTTATCTTTCTCGAGAATCCCGATTACGGCAGGGCGCGCGGCATCACATGATTATTTAAGTTTTTTGCACGGTACATTACAAATAAATTTATATTTCTGATCAGCCCCTCTAGAATTTGATATTTTACTGATAGGTACTATCTCGAGGGATGTTTTTCTTTCGTTGACATCAGCGCGGGCTTCGGCAGCACCTTCGGCCGGAGGCACTCGCATTTTGGGTGGCGGAGTGTGATCAAGAATAAAAACAATTTTTGTGTGTTTTTTCAATAAAGAGTTTAGTTTTTGTTTGGTAATGTTTGTTTTTGTTGAATTTTTGTGTTTGGAGAAATGTAGGGGTGTGGTCAACATAATACGTAAGTACCCTTTTTTCTTAGCTAGTAACCAATTGTTAATTCATTATAATCATCCGGAAATGAAAAATAAGCGTTGGGGGCATTATGTTAGTTCTGATACTCAACTACATTGATTTACAACGTTCTAAGTTCATTGAAAAAGTTTAAGCGTTGGGGGCATATAACGGAATCTGACCCATTATTTTAATATACAATTACCCTAACTACTTTATGGGCAACTGGGAATAATTTTAAAGTCTGGAAATAGCGTAGGCGGATACATCGTCACAATGAAATGCGAGACTTTCCATTCCATTACAAGGGGAAGACGAAGTCAATAAAGTTGAAACGAAGAAGAGAAGTAAAGATCTCTCCGGATTGAAAGGAAAGACCTGTTTGCTTTGTACAGCAAGCTTAGTTTGACCTATTGGATTTTCACTGGTTACAATGAGTTTTCTCCGTGGAAAACCTGACAACAAAGACTAGAGCTAAATGAACATTTCAACCTATTTATCAAGTTTCTCGAATGATTCTCATTTGGAACGAGCAACCACACTGGCGTTTAGGGGTACCGTAGCGGACTTACAGGTTGAAAGTATTTTGGAAGTTCAGTCCTG
This sequence comes from Homalodisca vitripennis, assembly GCF_021130785.1. Classification (NCBI taxonomy): domain Eukaryota; kingdom Metazoa; phylum Arthropoda; class Insecta; order Hemiptera; family Cicadellidae; genus Homalodisca; species Homalodisca vitripennis. The sequence continues at coordinate 136,507,227 of NC_060213.1, forward strand.
GTGTTATTGTAAGTATAATTATTACTATTATAATTAATGGCTTAAGACATCAAAGTGTCTATGCACAACTTTTAAGCAAATATGAACAAAGATTTGTTCCGGAACCATCTATTGTACTTCAACCTAACAGGTAGACATTATAAGATGCTGAATGTAGCATTCTCCTTCGGAGATTATATAGTAGAAGCCATCATAGAGTAAAAATCTGTATTTTAGCCACGCTACGGGCGAGCCCTGTTTCTGCCTTTATAGGTCTGAGCGGGCAGGAGAATTGTCTCCTTCGCGTGCTTATTAAATCCTTTAACACCAAAGAGCCTTCCTACTTCAACCATCAGCCTCGCAGTAAACTAGACCTAGATGGATAAATTTATTCCTTTACCTCAAGTTTTTTTAATGGCGCTATATTTTCTGATGGGATTCGCCATATGTAATCGACAACATCACTTTTGGCTGTAGTGTATGTTCTACCGGCAGGAACTGAAAAACCCCCTTGGGGTTAATGGTAGTTACCCTATTTTGGGAAAGAGATTCCTAGTTAGAATGCCCAAATTAGCACAGGTATTCAAGGGAGTTACGTTCAGACAACTTGAATTTCTTCTCTCTTGGCTATAGAGTAGAGTCATTGGTAGACGATGAAATACTGCTGAAACTGTCAAATTCTCTTTTCTACCCAACGATGAAAAGATAATGTTTTTTAAATACTTTTTTTATTAAAGAGTTTGTGTGGTTGTCAGCTGATTAGAAGATGAAATTCAAATATAACCTAACCTCAAACTATCTTCAAAATCTGACCTCCTTGTATTTATCAGTTACAAACTGTTAAATAAAACAAGGTAGTTGATTAAATCAAGAAATATGTCTAATCTATACTCAAAAACCATTTTCAAAATCAGTTCAGATCCTTAGTTTTAACGTTCAGTTGCAATTTGTTAAAGAAAGATAGTTGATTAAATCAAGAAAGAAGTCTAAACTAACCTAAAACCATCTTAAAAATCGGAACTCCTTGCAACTATGATTATGTTTTTTTTTTTTTTAAATTTTTTAGGTATTTTAAGTTTAATAGTCTTAAGTTTGTTATTGTTAATTTTTAACTTATTATTAACTGATATGTATTGACTAGCACAAACAACTAAATGTTCAACTGTGCGGAAAAACTAAAAGTTAAATCTGTTAAAGAAAGGTAGTTGATTAAATCAATAAAAAAGTGTAACCTAACCTAACTTAACTTATAATATAACCTTACCGACTTAGGCATTTAAAACCCTTAGGCATTGAATAATGACATTTAGAAGGTCTGACAAACGTCAGAGATCATAAATGTTCGTTCTAATTCGTAATATGACTATGTTTGATTTAGTTATTAAATTGTGAAAATTACCTTAAGTAACTTAACTGTACTTTTCTATGAAACTGAAGTAATGAACAATAGCACAGTAGTCCTGCGCTGAACGATCAAACCACTGGTAACGTGGTGTTACTGATTTATTGTATCGCTGAACGATGGCAAATGTCCGACAATTACTGTTTCCTTCACAGCTTTTTCGTAGTATGTACATATAATGATCAACCTACAGCATTTAGGATGAAACTGAAGACAAATAATATATAACCTAAGAGTTTCAAATAGAAACCTAACGTGATTCCATCAAGCTTGTATATCAAAACCTGAAGAGCTCAAATTAAGGCATATTATTAGAGGTGATGCAGTGCTGAGTTAGCAAAGTTCTCATCTAATTTTGTAATTATTTTATTTCGCCAAGTCTGTTTTTTTCATATTGCGTTCGTATTTTTTTATTCTTGTATAATAAAGCTGGTGGTATTTTTAAAACTCTATAATAACATAACACTTTGACAACATGATTTTTTAAAAAGAACTAACTACTTTATCACACAAAAAAACAGTGAGTGAAAACTAAATATCCCTCAGTGATGCAGGTGAAGTTATAAAGGTTCAGTTATAATAATGTCTGGTTAATAAAGAAATAACTGTGAAATTAATTGATGGTGTGCAATATAATATAAAAGAAATGTTCCAATTTATTAAGGATTCCAAGAAGCAATTATTCAGTTACTCTTCAACGGAAGCTTAACAGAGAATTCTGAGAATAACAGAATTCTGAGAACAACATCATAAAAAGACCTGTGATTATATTTTTAATTTAAAGATAATTCTTCAAATGTATTTCATGTTCTTTGAAGCACTAAAAATGTAACAAGACCAACAGGAGTGCAATCTGAGGTTGACGCAGATCCTTTATTTAAAATCAACAATACAGTTTTTAAAAGTTTTCAATATCAATGCTCGATATTATAATTTGAACATAAGATTGAGCTTTTCTTACCTGCGTCAGAAACCTCACTTATTACGATCACGTATCTACTTTGTCAACAACTTGCCGAACTCGATCAAAAGTGTCCCCATGCTGAAGGCATTAAAACTCATCTAAAACAACATTGACTACACACGCATTCTACAGTATACACGAGTTTATGGCACGAGTTTGATGTCTCTTTTGAGCACAATAATCCTTACTCCATCCTCTCTTCCCTTGACGAATCTGAACCTCCTTGTGAGGTGGTAGGGGTAACTCCAAGAGTAAGTGGAGATTTTGGTAGTCCAATAAGATTGCACAACTCTCCTAGTCACCTTAAGAGACACAAGACTTCTAGGTCAAACAAATGTGCTGATAGTAAAACAAAATGTAATCAGTACGGAAGTGTTAAGCTTAACACCAGAATATTGCGATGAGGAAAATGTCTCTCCTTCTGTTTCTGTAAGACTTCCAAGAAGGAAAATTAGGTTGTTAACTGACAGTCATGGTAAACTGCTAAGTAACTTGTTACAAGAAAAATGTAATAGTGGTTCGGATGTACTTTCTTTTGTCAGACCTGGTGCTAAGTTGGATCATGTTGTACATGATATAGATGATGTATATAGTGATTTATGTAAAAATGATTATTTGATAATTTTTGGTGGGGACCAATGATGTAAACTCTGGACACTGTAGTATTGAAGATTTATTAAACTCATTTACCAGATTATTAAACATCGACTAGCAACACAAACGTGATTGTGGTTGGCCTTCCTTATAGACAGAATAGGCCTGATCTAAATAGTTTGATTTCTAAGATTAATATGACAATTTTTCAAATCGTTTCACAGTTTGTTCATGCCCATTTCCTGTCACTCAGCTCAGTATTCAGGCCTCAACTTTACACCAAATTTGGCCTCCATCTTAACATTTCAGGAAGAGGAGGATAGCTAGTCTCCTTTTTAACATGATGCCTGTTGATTGTAGCTCCCAAACCTCTCCTATTCCTGTCTTAATTAACCGAGATCTCTCATATAACTATATGTCCGAATCACTCCCAGTTATGTCGGATACAGTGCCGAAAGACACCTATCCTCTTGAGAATGACTGTTTTTTTTTTGAGGGCTGTTTGCCGAGAGTGGATAGTGTTTTAATGAATGGTAATTGTTCTTTGGTGGGCAGGCCTCTATTACGAAGTCTCCGACTTATCCATCAGAATGTGCAGGGTGCCAAGGCCAAAAATGCCTCAAATTGTAGTTTTACTTGATCTGTACTCCCCAGATTTGCTTTGTATCTCTGAGCATTTTTTTTAATAAAGCGGAACCTAGACTCTTTCAGCATGCCTGGCTACTGTATTGCTTCGGGGTACTGTCGTTCTATCTTAAAAAGAGGAGGCGTTTGTATTTTAGTTAAGGAACTACTTAAGTTTTATGAAATTGATATGTCTGAGTTCTCGATTGAGGGTGTTTGTGAGTTATGTGGTGTTAGAGTTGAGTCTGAAGCAAATAGTATTATTTTTATATGTGTCTATAGACCACCTAATCAGAGCATTTCTGAAATAAATGATTTTTTTTCTATCGATTCAGCATTGCTTGGAAAACCTGTATCCATCTTGACAGATGGATTGTTTTGTCTGGTGATTTCAATATAGATTTTTCCACCATTAGTCAGTCATCTAAAATTTTTATCGATCTGATGAATTCGTTCGGCTTGGTGAGCACAATAGACACTTTCACTCGAGAATTTAATGGTTCCAGTTCACTCATTGACAACATATTTAGCAATATTCCAAAGAATATGTTTTCACCTCAGGTTCTAATTACTGGAATTTCCGATCATCATGCGCAAATTGGAGACATTGCCTCAATTTGTTCCTTCAACCCACAATATTATTAAATTTTACATTCAAGCGGTGCTTCACCCCGGACGGCATTCGGGTCTTGAGGAGTCTTCTGGAGGGTGAATCATGGCATGAGCTTTTTGGAGCCGCTGATGTTGATGAAATGTTTGACTCATTTCTTGCAATTTTGTCATTTTATATTGATTGTGTTTTTCCTACAAAAAAAGATTAAGTTCGGTACATGGGGCACTCAGATGAGGATTCCTTTGGATGAAGATCTAAAAAAACTTCATAATCGCCTTTTGTTTCTCTACTCGCTGTCTAAGCATCTTGACTCTTCTCATCCTTTGAGAGTTTCTTTTATTCAAACCAAGAAGGAGTTTAGGAATCGCATCCATTCCGCCAAAGCGAAAAAAGTATTGACCTACATCAGCGGGGGGTCAGAATAAACAGCGAGCTGCTTGGAATGTGGTTAAGGATCTCATTCCTGATAAGAAAAGCTAATGCCTTCACACATATTTACGCTTAATGACGAGAATGGCGATCTGATGAAACAATCCTAGGATGATTTCAGAGAAATTCAACATCCATTTTGCAGAAATAAGCCAGAGTTTGAGAGATTCTGAGGGTAATTCTTCATTTGTTCCTCCAAGATCATTGTCTTCATCAAGTATGAGTTCCTCTATATTTTTTTGCTTCAACTGATAAGAATGAAATCATCTCAGTCGTAAAGTCCTTGAAAACAAGCAATTCAGCAGGATTTGATGGAGTTTCATCCAGGATTTTGTTGAGCTGTATAGATATATTGGCTGATCCTCTTGCACAGATTGCGAAACTCGTCATTTGAATCTGGGAAGTTCCCATCACACTTGAAGCTCTCAATTGTAAAACCTATATTTAAGAAAAAAGGAAGTCCAAATGAACTTAGCAATTACCGCCCCATTTCGATCCTTTCTACATTTTAAAAAGTTCTTGAAGGGCTTGTGCCTGACCAGACTTTCCAATTACCTGTCTGTCAATGGAATTTTTACATGACCATCAATATGGCTTTCGTGAGGGGTTGTCTACAGTCAATGCAATTTTTTAGTCTTCTAACTGAGGTATCAAACTCAGTGGATAACAGGAACCACGTGTTTTTGGCCTATTTTTGGATCTTACGAAGGCTTTTCGACGTTGTGGATCACGGGTTGTTGCTCAGAAAACTTGAAAACTTGGGTATTAGAGGGAAAGCTTTTGATTGGATTGCTTCTTATCTCCTGAACCGTAGACAGATTGTTGAAATTCCTTTTATTGATGATTACAGGGTGCTTAAGAAAACAATTTTCTGAGGAGCGAGAAGTACGCACTGGAGTTCCCCAAGGCTCCGTACTTGGTCCTTTATTATTTTTACTATTCATAAATGACATCCATCGAAGCGTGAAAGATTCCAAGTTGTTTTTGTTTGCTGATAATAACCTCTTTGGTCATCTCTGGTTGCAATCGAGCCGAGCTTGAAATCCAAACCTTTGTTCAGGCCAGTAATTTGCTGCAGTGGTTGGGTGCAAACTCTCTGTTTGTAAATACATCTAAAACCAATTTTCTTGATTTTGGAATTAGAAAGTCTGCTAAAACGTTGATTGAAATCTCAAAAACATTATGATTGGAGAGTCAGAAATGTGTCCATCTTTGAATGTTAATTATCTTGGAATTGTTTTGGATGATCAGCTAAACTTTTTTAGTCACATTGATAAAGTCACGAAAAAACTAAGCAGCTGCATATTTTTGATGTATAGACTATCCTGTTTTGCTAGTGAGGAAATTCTTTTGCTTACTTACTATGGCTGTTTTTTTCCTCACCTTTGCTATGGAGTCTCTATATGGGGGATACGAGAGTAAGAAAACTCAATATGTTTTTCGTCTCCAGAAAAGAGCTATAACGGATTATTTTCAAGTTGAGTCGTTCCCAGTCTTGTAGAGGTTTCTTTCGCAGTAATAATATCCTTACGTTTCCCATCCATTTATATCCTTCAGTGTCTTTCTTTTTACAAAAAGTATCCCCACCTTTTTTCAGTCAACGTTTAATCCAGCCCATAATTACTCCTTAAGAAAAAGAAACAACCTAATCCTACCCTGCCATAAAAACATCTTTTTTTGAAAAAACAAAGTCTTTACTCCTGCATCCGCCTTTTTTAACTCTTTGCCATCCTGCTTGAAAAATTGTTGTGGACGATAGGGAATTTCAAAATCGTCTGAAAAAAATTTCTTATTTCGAGAGAGAATATTACAGTGTCGGGAATACGTTGAGGATAATAAATTGTAGATCACTCCTGTTATATTGATTTGGTCTTTGTTGTGTTTGATCTGTCAGTAGTCTATACTTTAAGTTAGGATATTATAATTTTCTTGACGAATGCCTATGCATGTTATGTTTTTGGCAATAAATGAATTGATTGATTGATTGACACAATTGGGAGATTTCTCAATTGGTTGACTGATTGGGGAAGTGGTGGATAATTTCGAATGAATGAGAGAGAGAGTTATTATTTGTGCGTTTTTGTTGTTTTACTGCTACAATAACATTACTGAAACAATGCTTGGCGTGAACTGCACCTCAGTGAGGTAACCGGAAAATCCTGACGGGGTGAACAATATCATATCGGTGTGACTGTCACTTTGACAGTTAGAGGTAACCGGGACTCATGGTGTTTCCGGTACAGCAATATGCTCCTTGTATGTAATACGAGTATTTTATCAGAAGGTATGTCATATTACTGCTATGTAATGTTTCGACTGTATTCTTCGCACCGCCAAGCAATAGTTAGTATCCATTACTTGATAATATGTCATGACACGATAGTGTTTTCGATGTTGTACCAATAAAATCAATGCCACCTAGTGTCAAACCTCTAAATAATTTTTTACAAAATGAACACAGTAAGAAGAATTAATATTTTTAATTTTCTTTCAGATATATAAATGAATAATATTTTTAAATGTAACTTAAATGTAGCATAACAAATTTAACAAAAGAAAAAAATCAATGTTACTTAGCATATACAAATACACTTGTGAAAAAAATGTATACCTACAGATAATCTAAATTAAAAAAATGTTACAATGAAAAATAAAAAGTTACTACATTAATATTAACTTAAGGAAATAAAATAGGGCCTCTGAAACAAATGCATGTATAGAGGTACCATCTATTAATTTTTATTAATGCGATTAAGCTCATAAATCAATATAATCTTTTTTACCACTGCAAAATAAGATGAGAAAAAAAGTTTTAACTTAATACGAAAACGACTCATTTAGGAAATTATACAATTCTTTAACTAAAAAAGCTTGTATACAAACATGTTATTTATTATCTTTGTACAACAAGAATGAAATCAATATTGTCCAAGCATGTTAACCAAATGTTTATTCTTTTCATAAATCATGCCATATTCTTCGAATCTTTAATCACATTTGGAAGTAAATTAATTATTTTTGGGCCTAAAAAACAGAAGCATGTTGTGTGAAATGATTTTGTAACAGGTAATGATTCTTGCTTTCTCAATTTTCGTTTATGTCAACTATTTTCCAATACGTTTTCTAGCCCCATAAAATTGTTTCAGGCCCTTGCAAATAAACATGTATTTACTGATAAAACTTTAGATTATAAAATATTGGGTGAGATGGTTCTCCTTTACTCCTTTTTTCTATCAGTCTCAAAAAGTGATAATAGTTAACTTTTCCTAGCTAAGGATAGAAGTAGTATTGATAAATACACTACACGATAATATTTATGATCAATGGTATTTTAATCAATCTCAAATCAATACCATCTAGCGCAAAACTACAGAAATAGTATTTATTAATACAGTACATTGCACAATGACTTTTATGGTTTTGGATCCGTCAAATCAATCCACAGTTTAATTATTGTAAACAGGATATTGTAGACTCTGACAAGTCTGTTTTTTCCGGCATCTGGCGATAACGTCAAGCGTGTCATACTTTTCAGATTTTTATCAATTACTAATGGGTACATTCATTCATTGTTAGCTAAAAAAATATTTCATTCATACTGTAAACCCTTTTACATTACTGTATGAAACATTTTTGCTTAGAAAAAGGGTTTTTGGCTCCTGCGGTTGTGCGACTTTTTTGTCGCTAATAACGAAATCATACTAGAACGTACTTTTTAATTTTAACATAGATTTTAATTATATGTCAGGTTAGTTATCTACCTGAAGAAGAGATCAGATCACTGAACGAAGGCAAATCCCCGGAAAATGTCTGTTTCCTTTACAATCCTTTCTGAAGCTCTTGTAAAAATCAAAGGGAAAGGTTCTCTGACCGGCTCTCATGCTTCAGTGTCGTTGTTTAAGTTCTAGTAGGCTTTTGAAAGGGATTAAGAGTTATAATTTTCTTCTCAAACATTCTCCGGCTTCGGGAGTAGGCTAAGTACTTCTCGCGATGGACAGACTGGTCCATCTCTTAACCGAGCAAATGGAGGATTTTTATTATCTCCTAATAAAAGAGATAATAAAAATGTTATCTATTTTTGTAAATGTTTCAACATCCTTCGATCAAATGTATTTGTAATGTAGGATAATAGGGCGATATTGTGTTCTTCTTTCATTGTCTCAATGGTTATTTACAGTATGTTTTATATACGTGTTGTGCATGGAAGTTCAAACCAAGTTCTTACTCTATTGCATTAAAAACCGTATTGTGTAATATATAATTCCCTATAATTAGGAGAATACTTCGTGGATTTTATATTTGTTGCTAATGAGACTAAAGGGCATTTAAAGATATTCACAGTGATTATTTTATGGCGTTATTGTAAGTTTGTTTATGTTTGTATAAGTATAAAACATCTCATAAGTATAAAACAAAACTTTAGACAGTATATTACAGTTTCCGTATTGTGAACAAAATTTTTAATTAACCAAACAAAATCAAATTACACCTACTCTGGTGCTACAACAACTCATCTCATTAAATCCTAACTTTGTCTTGCGGTAGAGGGAGGGAGATGACGTGGGAGTGGCCGCCTGACATATAACAAACTTTAAATAAATTTTACACTCTCATTGTTCATCACCATTAGGTAACATTGTATTTACAGTAAACTCAGTAGCACACTTCTACATCTAAATGTTTTGTCATGTATACATATATATGACTAAAAATCACTCAGTAAAAACAGGAAACACTAGCATCATTTCAGTTGTATGAATTTCGATTGAGTTTCGCACGAATAACATGTGAGTACATTGAAACTTTTAAATATAACTGTTTTACGTAAGTACAATGTAGGACGCCGCACTATGTGCTGCGTAACTGGCTTCACTTATGTTGCAAGCAACGAGTCAAATGTATAGTTAATTTCATTTTAGCGATGTCCTGAGGACAAATAGACAGACGGGCAATCACATCCCCAAAAAAAGTCGTATTTACATCCCCCGACAGACAAAATAGAAATTGTATCAGCACTCTGTGTGATAGGCCTCAATGGGCTCATCAAAATTCCATTGTTGTAGATGCAACACCATAGAGCTCATTCTTTTCGATGTAGAACAGTTTCATGCAAATTTAAAACTGACAGTGAAATTCTTTTAGAGATATCTTGTCTCATGATACATCACATTTTTCTTAACTACATTATGTTTTATAGCAGAGTTCAAAAATAATAAAAGGTTCTGTGAGCTAGGGAGGGTACTACAACACAAGAGTCAGCTGAAAAAATCTCGTCACCCATCTCGACAGTGGTGTTTCACATTATATACGTTTTGTTTACTTTATGAATAAAAAATGTTAAAATATCATATGATAGTACTCAGTTAAAAAAATTGTTATTTTGCTATCCCCTCTCTGCCATTTTTACTCATAAGAACGATCTAGAGTGGCATATATAAATTAAGTAATATTGTTCCCTATGGAAATGAAGGTTCAAGCAAACTCAAATCAAAGACAGATAGTCAGAGAGAAATGAAATTTTCAAGCTTCTAGAGTGATTGGCTTTGCCAATGACCATCCATAATTATAACACTATAATTATAGGCTAAAATCTAGAAACGTGTCCATGTAAGAACCGTTACATTGGTCAATCTTATATTTTAAAGAAAATCCACTAAACCTTCAGTTTCAATATAGAAAGTGAACCTGATCTCGGACACAAATTAAAACCTTGTTACCTGGTTTATAGCTTTCCATCTAGGTTCTCTTTGTTTGAAGAAGTTTGGTGGATTATGTGTAACAATAATACTCTGCAAAGTACCTTGATATAGAGTCTTCAGCATCACGGAAACAGGTGGTATTACAGAAAAATCAAGGTTCTAATTAATTATTCCGATAATTTCTAAATTATTAAAGTGATTCCCCTCGGGCTACTGTTCCCATACAGGGAGTAAACAATATAAGAATACAGGCATCGTCTCAACCTACAGAGTGCACGGCGGTGGGTATGAAGGACTATCCAGCACAAATCCCAGAGTGTCAACCTCTTTGATAAACATTGTAGTTGACACGCTGTTGAGCACGATTGCAATACCGCTCTTCTGAATGAACTATATTAGGTAGTATGGGCAGTGAGAACCATTGCACACTTGCTTGAGAGTTATATATTATATATAACTTTTTACTGACAACGTTCTATTGCATTCCAGATGTACTGAACAAGTTGAACTGACAAAATCGGTTGAAAAGAGAATTTTGGAAAAAACCCAACTGTACGGTTTAATGGCCTAATGTCTCCTTTATAGAATTGTATCAATTTGTTTAGTCCTCCACCAAATCCTAAATGGTATGGTTCCGTTTGGTGGATAGAAATCAGTCATTAATTGAGTCAAATTCTGAAATAGTCTAGCATTTCAAAGGTAGTACACCTCCTCTTATTATTTTCTTCAAATCAGTAAACTAATTGGCGAAAGCGTTGAATAGACCAAAGTTTCTCTCAAACTCTATTGAAGTTTAAGAGGAATAATTCGAAAAAAAAAACATTGGCAGTATTTTAGTATTGATATTATTTTCGTTGTTAGAAGCTTGTTTTTTATGAAGAAGGATTGTGAAAGAAACAGGATTTTCCTTGCCATTATTTTATTGAAATAGCTGTTTTGACATGACTGGTAGTATTAGAAATGAGCCTCAATTACTACAACATCACTGTTGGGTGTATTGAAATCGGCCAAATGGCGATCAATGCACCTTTTATACTCACTGTGTAAGTACCCACTTATAATCTTCTATTCATTAAACATAATGTAGCTATGAAGGGAAGGGTTGATACACCTTGAACTGGAGCTGAACTCAACATTCCCGTTCTATTGACTAGTTGTATAATAGCCCGCAGTGCATACAACCTCACTGATTTGATCATCTGAATAAGCATATCATCATTACCAACTGCTCTTGACTTGATCGCATTCAATTCTTCACAATTTCTTCTATAATGGCGGTAAAAGACTTTTCAGCGTTACTTTCCTCGTACGTTAAACACCGCCAAATTTCGAAGTCAATGCCACTGCTATCCCCAACTTCAATAACTTCCTTATTTAATAGATTTACCATAACATAATCTTAGATCAAACGTAACAGTAGCAATATTCAAAATGCATTAGAAAAATTAATTATCATTACCTTATTCTGTCTGGTGGTGCTAAATTTTAAACAAATTCTAGAAAGTTTGCAAGGCGTATTGCTGTTGTGAACATGAAGGCAAACGTTGCAGTTTGCAAAGTATCAGGTTTACAAGGCTCTTTATGAATATGTAAACAAGCTAAGCCCACACTTACATCTAACTTCCCACTTACCCAACAAACTTGCTATGTACTCTCTCAGTGGATAGCTCCCTCTCCGAAGCTAAGTCTTCCTTAAGGTAATGATCACTGTCCGTGCATAAACACGCAACCCTTCAATTAAATAGATAATTTAAGTTCATAACTAACTTTAACTAGATTTAAATTTAAATTGGAGTTGCCTTTGTATAAAGTTTAAGTAATGCGTAACCCTTTGCTTGTCGGGGAACATTTAGTGTGCCTATAGTGAATTGATTTAAAAGTGTAATGTCTGTAGTAAAAGAGGTATGCAGACTTGTCTGTTGTTGGTCGTTGAATGCAGACCTATTGTGTCCTGTATTCTATAGTTTAGTTTTAATAATTGGGGTTGTGTTTAGTTTTTATTAAGTGCATGTTTTAGAGTTTGTGAAGCTGACACACAACATGGTAGTTGTGATTCCTGACTTACGCGTGTCACAACCCTGTGGTATGATTAGTTTATTTTAACCTAGTTTGTAATTATGTGTTAGGTCAGTTATTTACCTGAAGAAGAGATCAGATTGCATATCTTGAAACGTAGTGTTACTGATTTTTTAATCACTGAACGATGGCAAATGTCCGGAAAATAGTGGATGCTAACTCAGCCATGCCTCCTTGAAAGATGAAGAAGTTGTGTTTCAGTCAGTCAAAACGGGCAGGGGTAGGTTCACCTTCACGTTATAACATTAAAGGTAACTCACCTACTCCTAACTAATATATTTCTCTTCAGTATTAATCATGCCATCCCTTTTCCTCAATATATCCACATTCGGCATCCATTGAGCTGTCCAGATGTAAAAGACAACATTTGTTTTTGAAGTTCCCAGTGGGGTTCTATAGCAAGGTATAAGCCAGCTGAAGTGAAAATTCCTAGGGCACACACATCAGAGTTATTATTACTGAATTTCTGTACCTTGGAAGAGAATGAAAAAGACATCTTACTGTTTGTTAAAAGAGTTAACAACTTAAGGAGGAATTCTCAGAAATTATTTATTATGTCTATCTAAAAGAGAACTATTACCATCTCTAATGATAAGGCTGTATCGTTTTAATTTATTTGTGTAGTATTTGTAATAATCTGACAATGAAGCTCCTCACATTTGCTTACCTCTTTCTCACACACCTTTCCAGTTTCTTCACTCATCCCACGTTTAAAATCACGTTTGTGGTCCGCTCTGCATTAAAAGCTGAATGAAGTCTTGAAAAGTACAAGATCAACCAGAATATTCTCTCATAAATGATGTGATCTAATATAATTTTGTTCGGCACTCTTGGTGCAGTCTCTGAAATCTTCTGACAATTTTAAGGCAGCTAAAATATTTGCAGTAAAATGTTGCTTAACAACGTAATTTATTTTAATTTTAAATGCCAACAAATTATAAATACAAACGATGCACGTACATATGTTGAAAAATTTATAATTATAAACAAAACGTAAAACATTCAGATAGTTGTCTAGTTCATTCTGGCCACAGAAACGTACAATTCGGTTTATTGCAAGTAGTTTTTTGAGGACGGTGTTTGAATTCGGAACCAGATGCAGGCTTAAGATGACATTTTTTTGTATAGGTGTTGTGGACTCCATTCAGCTTAGACCCTTATGGTTTGGACTCCAAACGGCATATACACTGGCATTACGTTATAGACGCCAAACGGCGTATACACACTGGCATTATGACATGGACGCCAAACGGCGTTTACACTGGCATTATGATATGGACGTCAAACGGCATTACACTGGCATTATGATATGGACGTCAAACGGCATATGCACTGGCATTACGATATGGACGCCAAACGGCATATACACTGACATCATGGACGCCAAACGGTCTATAAACACTGGCATTATGATATGGACGCCAAACGGCGTTTACACTGGCATTATGATATGGACGTCAAACGGCGTTTACACTGGCATTATGATATGGACGTCAAACGGCATTACACTGGCATTATGATATGGACGCCAAACGGCATATGCACTGGTGAATTTTCTATCACGATTAATAATATTTTACACTCAGGAGGCTAAAACGTTTTATTTTGTAACTAAAACCACTTTATCGCTTTATTACGTTTAATCGAGAGTTAGCCTTTTAGTGTGTAGACTCAAACAAAAAGTACTTATGCCCGGCAACTGTAGTCTAAAAGCCAAGTAAGAGAATCGGCTATTTCCGCTTAAAATGACAAAAGGGTATGTAAATGGAGCTGGCCGTTAAATTGCTTGTAACAAAGCCCTAATAGCAAACAGGGCCGTTAACATCGTCATTATCCTCTTAAGTAGGAAAATGTCGTCGCTCCTAACGCAATTTTGGATCTTTGCGTAACAAGCCGGTATAACCGTCGTAGAATTTTCCGTCCCATATATTTTAACGTTGACGAGATGTACGTCACCATTTTACGGGGCATTTATCAAATTCTGTGCAAGAACGCTCTAAAACCTTTTCTTAGGGCTAATAAAAATAAAAACATTAACAACGAATGAAATGTTACGTCGCTTTGGTTAGCTCATGCTTCACTTTATAGTTTTAACAGGAAGTGAAAAATATTAAACAAGATAAATAACTGCTTTGAACCCTAGTACGGTATTTACCCTTTATGTCTCTTGAGTAAACATGTTTGCTTTGGTTTCTAATGGCTATTTTATTACTTCAATGTTAAATTATACGAAAAATCCAAAAGATAACATTGTGAAAACCTATTAAGGAATATAACAGACCGTGTAACAAACGTAAAGTATCACAATAATTATTCTTAAAATTGGGGATGTTGGTACGCCTTGTTTGTTCCATATCCCATATGCTTATGTAGGTCACACGTCACTATGGGAAAATTCTTATGCTCCTTGACACTTCATCGTGGTCAACGAAAAGTTTTTAAAGAAGTGTGAAGCCAGGTTTATTAGAGAAGAATTTTATTCTTGCTGTAGAAATAATAACGCAGAATAACATCGAAGTATGTATGAATGTAAGTATATACGAATATGAATGTCCACGTTTAAAATACACATGGATAGATGCTATACATAACAAAACTTGTTTCTTTTATACGAGCTCATGACTTGGAGTAAAACAGAGTTTTCTAAATTAAAACAATAAATCTTGCTGTTTTAAAATCCAATGTTTGGTTGTTTATTTGTATATCTATTGTGTACAAAACTACAGGTACGTTCCTACATTTTTGGGAAAACGAAGAGTTTTCCAAATAAATCCCAATAAATGATTTTAAAATCACTAATGATCTAAAGTGGTAAAGCTTCATATACTAATTCATACATCTATAGAGTGTATCATATTTATAAATCACTTGAAAATCCATATGAATGTTTAAAATATATAATTTTCTATTAATTTATAAACGGAATCTTTTTCAATAGAAGTAATTTTATTTAGCTTCCTACAATACCTATAGAATATTTTGCGACTACTGTTTAGTAGAAACGCGCTAAATCGTAATTCTTTGTTTAAAGAATTATTTTTACGATGGTTAAATTGTGGGGGAAAGATAGTTTTGGAACATTTTCAATCGTTCTATATTCCATGAAATCAGATGCACCACGTTTCGAAATCTTTAATCTGATGTCTTCCTCGTGTGGATAATTAACTTAGGTACAATCTAGGCTAGTAAACACCAAATCGTACAAGAGCGTTGTCACACGTGTACGTCAGTGATCACAAATATGGTCCATGATTAAAGATTATTTATTCGTGATTTATTTATATTTTGAGCTCTGTTCAAGTAAATATGAAACATCAATGTGATTAACGAAAATACTACTTACTTGCTTACTTACTGCCGGGGCGTAACAAATCTCAGTCGATTCTTTGCCTCGTCTATGAGCCTCTTCCACGCCACCCTGTCTTCCGCCAGATCCACAGACCCTCCACACCGGGGTCACATCTTCGACCACTTGATCGCACCATCTTATCTTTGGCCTACCCAAAGGGCGCCTTCCTGTCGGTACCGCCTGGACAGGAAATATTCTAAGACAACGTAATATATACACACTAAAAATTAATATAGCCTTGCAATGGAACAAATTTTAAAAGTGGGGTTTACTCATTTTATATGTCAACTCCATGTATAAACGAGCACTATTTCTGAAACGTGCACTTAATAAAAACAAAACACTAATGGTCTGAGAAAATCATTATAGTTCCAATATTTTAACCATTTTCATACCCTTCCAATTCTAAAAACCAGGATGTGTGCTTATGCAATGCAAATTGACTCTCGGCTGTAGGATCAAATACAGTTTTAAATATTTGAGAACGAATGGTTTTGAGGTTATGTTGTATCGAAATCGGTCTTCCTGAGTTTCCGTCTTGCTTAACGTGGAGTCTGTAAAGATATCCTTGCCCTAACTTTGGATGGACAGGAATTATACAGTCAAGTCCGGAGACAACATGGTTCTGAACCCACGTAACATAGGATGGCTCTTGGATACATATTGGGGTAAAGTTAATTTATTGTACGAATTACTAAATTTGTTTCCTTAGTTACACAAAATACCAACAAATTTTCACTGATCCCTATTGAATACGGTCCTGGAATTAAAATTATTCGTCAAACTCGGGAAACATATCTGCAGCAGGAATAGCAGGAATAGCCAAATGGGCGCGTTTCAGTAGTTAAGTGCTGCGGGAACTTAGCTGTCACTAAGTGGCTTGGGCTAAGTGCTTTGCCACTAACAGTTTCTAAGTAATGTATAATGTGAATTTTCACCGTGAAGATTCCTCAACTTTTCTCTACCGTGTTTGTAAAATACAAATGTCCTACATTTCTTTTAATATTACACACCTATAAAAAATACTTCATAGTTTAAAACAATGGAATAAAATAAAAATTTATGTCAAACATTTATTTTAAAATTGTCATGAGAGTAGTCAAACCCCAATGTAAAGTCAAGTGAAATAAGTTAAGTTCGTCCAAAGATTAGTTACAATTAATTTTTACTCTCTTGGTGAAGTATGAGTAACAAGAAATTTAATTATAATTTCTATGTTTTCCTGTGTAAAGTTCTGTGATTACAAAAAATATTTTGTGTAACAACCTTTAAAATACTGTCAACAGGTAAAGTTACTTAGATTTTAAGTATTTCAAAAGTAATAAGATAAGATGAGTGATATTGTATGGATTCTTCATCCAATCACACAATTTCGCATCATCCTTATCCCAGAATCTCACTAGATCCAGAAGTTCTCCAACATCGGCCACTATAACTAGGACGGAATGGTGTCTTCCAGCCTTCCTGAACTAGAATTTCCATGTTTTTGTGCAAGAGCAAAGTTCTGTGATTATGACAAATATTTTGTGTAAAAACCTTTCAAATTCTATCAATACGCAAAGTTACTATCAATCCCATCTCTGAATCCCACCAGATCCGGAAGTTCTCTAACAGCGGCATCATAACTTTGATGGCATGGTGTTTCCAAGATTCTTTGACGCTAGTCATGGCTTTTGGGGAGGATTTCATCTCTGCTACCGAATTTTTCTCGGTATGACATGTCCGAAATATCTCAACAACTTCCTTGGATACCTTGCTGCCGATTCTTTACACTGCTCCAAGCAAGAAGTAGTGTTCATAACCTTCAGCACGAATTTCAGCTAAATTCCTTTTGCCTGGATAATCAAAATGTTCTTAGATAATTCTAAAGTCAAATAGTTATACATAACAATAGTCTCAGGATTTTGAGATAATTAACAGAGAGCGTTATTAGTCACTCTCCTAAGCATTTCTGTGTTCAGTTTTTTCAATGAACACAAGAAGCTGAGAAACCCCTCGTTCCACTTGGCCCTAACAGCACCATTGCTTGCTTCCATAGGTACAGAACATTCAGGATGAATAACGTTAGGGGTAGGGGACACCCAGGTTGAGATTACACGAGGTATCTCAGTCATGCAACAGTAGAAGAAGGGGAGGCCAGATCTCTTTCAGCCTCTCCTGGCGGCACACATTTATGTCCAGGCAAGCAACAACCTGTAAACACTAAGGGAAATCCACAAGTCACCCTCTGCAGCAAACCTATCGATGCACCCTTCCATTGGAATATCTCGACATTTGCAATGAAAGTACTAAAGTATGGTATGATCCATATGGTTTGCCCAGTGACAGACGTTATTTACTTTTCCCAGTGAATGTACAGCTGAAAGAAATTAACCCTCCTGGGGAATGAGGTATTGTGAGTTATATTTATTGGGAATCCTTATAGTGGCAACAATTTGTACATCAAGATTTAGTTGGACGTTTAAGGAACTATGCCGAATATCGCAAATGCTAGAACATATTTTTTGTAGTCTCCAGTCCAGAAGTAATTTGTTATATTGCCAACTCATTTGTTTAAACTTGTTAGAAATTAAGGTAAGGATCCGTCTTCTCTACAGCAAATTCGTTTTCATGCTTCCAGAGTTAAAACTAGAATCCACCATCTGTTTGCTGTACGAGTACATTTTTCTAGAACTAATATATTAGCCAACTCTCCTATTTCCTCAATTGTGAGGCTGAATAATTCATTGGCTCAACATTTAGATATTTTTAACAATAGTTTAAGTGAGTTAAGAAGGGTATGTTTAACTGTATTGATTTATCAATATTTATAAACATAATTCTTTGAGCCATAGTTTTGCATAAGTTATATACCGTAGTTTTTCATTCTATTTAATAAGTGATTGTATTGTTGTTTATTGCTAGTTGGTTTTTTTTATTAATTTCTATGTATACTATTTGTATATGTTGATTTGAGTTTAATAGTTTTTGTTATGAATACTTTTTACTTGATTGCAAGTGGTAGTTTTTGTTTAGTTTTTAGTACTGCTCTATTGTAATTAGTTTTTTTTACCTGTAACAGTGCATGTAAATAAATAAATGAAAAGAAATAGTCAGCATGGGTTGCATATATCAAACGTACGCATACACATACACGCGCACACAAGGGCGATTGCAGCGTAAACTGAATCTAATTAAAGTTTTATTACATGTATATTACTTTTGTTGCGATGTTTTTAATTAATTACTCATAAAACAATTGGTATGCATATTAGGAGGTGGAAAGTAAGTAAAAAATAATTACAATTAAGGGTTTAATGTAGCTTGTAATAGGGTGTTATTTCCAAGGGAATAACATGTTTCTCTAATATTGAAGTACATACATTGAAGGACATATATATGAGGGCAAGCGAGTTAATTGGAAGATCGTGTTACGTATATAAACATTAGGTTTCAGACTTCTATTACACGTCGTATTTCTTTTGGTACAAGGTTTTGTTCTGCAACAATAGCCTTTGTTCGAGAACCATCCCCTTTATCAAAGAAATTTTACCGCTGTGATAAACCTCAGAGAAGAACGTCTTAACTACAAAACAGTAACATCAATCATAAATACAAAACATGTCTTTCCTTCCAAGAGCACAATTTGTGAAAGGTTGTAATTCGTTCAGACAAAAAAGATCCATATATGTAAACCTTAATGCATTTTTCTATGCTGACCCTATCAAAAGTCTATTAGTCCACCTTAATAATTTTATTAACTGTTTTTATGCTTTTAAACTTTAAACAAGGTATTAAAACTGTGCAGAACTTTAGAGATCTAAAAGTTCCTAGAAATGTTTGGGTACAGTTAGGCATTCCTAACTCGCAAATAATAGTTGCGAGGAGTGCCGATGGCCGAGTAGTCTAAGACGTTGGACTTTTGAGTCTGAGTTAGAGATAGCGCAGGTTCAGATCCTGTCTGTGACCGTTGCACTTTTTATCAGTACCATCGACCTTGTATTGTGTCGACTCTCCCCCTTAGTCTGTTTGATAAGATCCTCGCACAGGCCAGTGGCCCATGAGGATGGGCAGAATAAAGCATAAAAGGAGACCGGCTTATCTTCTGAAAAAAATATTCAACAGACATTTATGCCCCTCCATGGAGATTTCATCATTAAATGTTGTAACATACCACGTTTAATCTATGAAAGTTCATTGATAGATATATGGAAGTTCATTCATGATTCTAAAAGTATTGTTTCATGTTTCAGGTATCTACAAAATTGAGTTTGCGTGATACAGAAGAACGATATCAGGTAGAATTACTTGAGAGTTGAAAGGTATAGCTTTTAGAACAGTATCAGTAAACTAATCTTTTACATTCTGTTATCAATTGAAAAAATAATTGTGCATGACCTTTAGTTACTTTGGCACAGAGTATAAAATTTAACGGATATGGTTTTAGTAATAGTAAAAAAGGGCCTTAGGTCCAAATAAATTTCAGGGGGCTGAATTGTTGGTATGTTGTTAGGACATAGTAGGGTAGTGTTAAACCAAGTTTTCAGTTTCGAAATCCTTTCGCTTAACTTATGGAAGCCAAAAAAACCTCAAAATTTTCAAACTATTCCGGTTTTTGCCTTGTAACTCGTGAAGGGTGAGTGTTTTACGAATAACTATTCATACTTTGTTTAAGTAGGTAAAATATAAAAAATGCATGCCCAACTGCAGCTCAAGCCTAATAGTTCCCAAGGTATTGGACTAAAAAAATTAATTTTTTCCCCAAAAAGATAAAATGTCTATTTTAATCATCTTCCGGATAGAATATTGACTCTAATAATCATCCCATAGGTAAAATCAAAGAAGAATCTAATTTCAGAAAGAAGTCCGTAAGTGAAATAGGTCGGTAGTTACCTGTAAGTTAACCCACATTCCTGCAATGTTTTTGGACTTTCACATATCTTGCGACTGGCCTAAAAGGGATTTTCTACGAGTACAGATTCTTGGTCTTACTTGTTGCTTATATGTACTATCCAACAGTGATGTAAAGAAATGTAGGATTGCCAACGTGCAGCAAATTAAAGTCCAAGGAGCATGCTTGCGTTCGAAGAGAGGATCAGTGTTCGAGAATATTCAATCGAAAGAGGAAAATTTACTGAAGATGCACAACTGCGAATGGTGATAAACTGGTTAGGTTTACGCCACACTACGTGACGCGTAACAGGCTTCGCCGAGGCTGCTTGCAAAATTAAAAATCTGTAGCTCATTTCATTCTTAAGATGTCCAGCGCACAGACAGACAGACAGAGAATCATCCAGACAAGAAAATTTTATATCCCTTAACAGACAAAAGAAAATTTGGGTCAGCCTTCAATGACGCTCACCCAAATTCCACGGTTGAACTTGCGCAATCATAGAATTAATTCTTGTTGAAGTTCGACAAATGAAACTTTTCTCGACATTCTTGCCAGGCGAATATTCCATAATTTTGTTCATTCAGATAGGGTTCATAGCAGTGTTTATAACAAAAGTTCTGGTTAACTGGGGAGAGTACTACAACGTAAGAGTGCTCTGAAACCGAATCTTGTCACCGACTTTGATAATTGACTTACCACTGTACTATTATTCTTTCTTTACTCGGAATCAAAATGTCACATGTTAAAGCCCCGTATGCTTGTACTCAGTTCTACTGCAATTTTCACGTTGCATCATGGTGATCCGTAAGATAAGCGTGAAAATATTTGCTAACGCTCAGCCAAATCCCATGGAGTGGCATGCAGTACTATCGAACACAGTAATGTTAATACATAAATGAAGCTTCAAGTTTATCTATATATATAAAAATGAATGTTTGTATGTTTGTCCTTTATGGAATCGTGAACTATTGGACCGATCATGATGAAAATTTGTACGTATATGTATTTTTCCACGGAGAAGGTTTATAAGCTATGCCCATCCCTTTCCCGATTCAGGATTCCGCCCCACTGGTTACAGAAATACCCATAAGAAATGCATTGCAGCAAACATATGTTAACGTCTTTTCAAATTTTTAATCAGCTGTTCTTTGTAAACATATATTACACTTATAGTTTTAAAGCATAGAGTAAGCTTAAGAGAAACGACAAATTTTGTTTAAACTGTTTTTGCAATCACTGTTAAACATAGACTTTACTATCCAGATAATACAATTCAAATTTGACGTAAAAATTCACCTTTAACTGCAATATTTATTTAATATAAACCATGCTCATGCTTGATCAGAAGAGTAATGCAGATATCATAATTACTATCTTACGTTGGCTACAAATATAAAGAATGTCATAAAATCAACCTTAGTTGTTTTTTTTGACAGAAGTATGGTTCTCAAAACTCCGTGTGTACATATTCTCTCGATCGAGACAACAAAGCAAGCTCAATCGTGGCATCGGAGATATAACTAATTTAATCTAAAATTTATTATAGTAAAAAAAAAAAATTTACTAAGTAATATAAGGACTTCGGTTCTTAAGATTTGCGTGCGAAGCCGTGGGTAACAGCTAGATAGAGGCAGGAATATGGTACATACCTTCATAATACGCCCAAGAGGCTCACGATGGAACGACTATCAATTATCTCAGCAATGTTTAGAATGTGATAGAAAAAGAATAAGTGAATATAGTGTACTGTTTTCAACGGGAAATTGCGTGCGAAGCCGCGGGCAACTTTTGCAAAAAATTATTGAAATGCGCAGCAAAGCGCGCCGGGCCCGCTAGTATATATATATATATATATATATATATATATATATATATATATATATAATTTAATGTTTATCAGTATGTCCTTTGTGGAATCGTAAACTATTTTACAGATCATTATGAAAATTTGTATGTATATACATTTTTCCGCGCCGAAGGTTTATATGCTATACCCATTGATGTAACTCACCACCAGGCGGCGTTGCCGAATTTTTTTGAAAGATACAATTTTTCAATGCTCCTGCACACTATAAACTGAAATTACGAGACAATTACGTATATTAAATAGCCAAACACTATTTGAAGGCGCTAAGTTTTGATGTATATTTGTCTTTAAGATAAATTTCTGGTTGAACTTAAAACTTGGGTGTTTGACCACTTTATAATAAAGTGCATGTACGTGTACAATGGTTATAAACGTACACAAAATTCTTGATTGTGGCAACAAGACAAACTGTACATCGTCGTTGGGAATATAATTCACTTGAACCAGAAGCGGGCAAAGCTTACGAAAAGCGTGCGAAGCCGTGGGAAACATCTAGTAATATATAAAATTTCTTGTCAAAGGTTGATTTAATTTTTGAGTAATGGTACAGACAGACAAAAATAAAATGTACTCAACCATTCAACTTATACGCTCAACTAATTATGGTGGGAAATACGTTTTCAACTTTTGAATTTAAAGAGTTATTAAATTTTGTATTTGGTAGGAAAGAAACTACTCTGCTGCCTCAAAGAAATTACTGCTTTCGCTGCTATCTTGCGACATCGTTTCCTGTAGGCTCTACAAAGTGATACTTTCTGGCCGTAAGACACAAAGAACCATTTACTTGAAGATGAAAACGCACTGACCCACTTCTTTCTCTTTAGTGTCATTGTTGCTCCACATTAAAACGAAGATTAATCTCGGCCGACTCACGCTTCTCGGGGTTCAAGGGTCCTCAACACCTCGGCTCACCCTCTCTCGCCGTCGTATCGTAGGGTCTCAGGGGTGAAGTCGTACTCCAACAGGAAACAAAGCCGTGTTGCTCACATCACTTGAGCACTGCACTTTTACTTGTTTGTCACAAGTCATGGCATGTTTTAAAATGGATGAATATGTGTTAATTTACTTTGTAATCTTGTTATTTGGAAGCAGACATTAGTACAAGACCGAGATTTGGTTGGACCCTGCGATCAATAAATTTGTAAGTGGCAGTATTAAAAGGGTTTTTAGAATTTTTAACCAGTTAACTATAATGTGAGGTTCTTAATAACAATGTAGGAGTACGCCAGATCACAACACTGGCTTTGCTAATGTAATACGCAAAATTCAACCCCATAGCCAGGGCCCGATTAACCAGTAGGCTAAGTAGGCTGCAGCCTAGGGCGCGAGACCGGTGACGATTTTAGGGGGGCGCTTCGGAGTTCAAGATGAAGTGCTTTTTATATGTAGTAAATAAAATGGTATGGTCTAAAACTTCACTATACATTTTTGTACATTATTTACACATCCACCTAGACCTTAGATTTACTCCATTTACTTAAAAATAACTATTAAGTAGAAAAAGAAATTAATTAATAGCGATTAGTGACAACGCATAGTAATTATCGTAACGGTAGGGAAACTAAAAGGGAAATTTTGCTTCGCGCGAGGGGCGCCGCCGGCCGCCGCCCTTCGCCGTTTGCAACACTGACGCTCTCTGACAGATAGAGACAGAGTGTAGCTGCAGCTGCAGTCAGTCGTCTCCTCGTCTGCACTGTTTGTTTTAGGCCTATGGCCTATGAATTATTTGGACTTTCGTTGTGATTAATTGGTGTCATTGCTCGTTATTATAAACACTTGACATTTATTCGTAAGTCGAGTAGAGTGTTTGATACTGAAATATTAGAAGAAGCAGTGGTTTGCTTGTTTTACATATGTAGGCTACATTATGAGTAAAAAACCCAAGTGGTTCCGAATACCGTAAACGGGCCCGGGAGCGTAACGAACGGGAAAGTGCTCTTCTAAATAAAATTCATAGACTAGATGATTTTTTCAATAAACCCGAAACTCCCAGTTGTTCTGCTGAGACATTGCCGGTCGTCACGGGAACTGAACGAAACGTTGTGAGTGAGGACAGCGGTGTTATAGTGAAAGTGGAAGTGATTCAGCAGCCTGCCAGTGCCACTGCTACCGATGTCTCAGACACCACAACGGAAATTGCACCTGTACACGTCCCTTCACCACCATCAACCGAGCAAATAGCAGATTTGGGACATCAGTTGCAAGATTGTGTACCAGCAAATAAAGAGGTAACCGATTCAAAAAATCTTGATGATCCCGCTTTATGGCTGGTAAATGAGGCATTGCGTGAATACTTTGCAGTGCACAGCATCAATCAAAATGACAGTGGGGATTTTTCCCAATCAAAGCGGCAGTATTCTGACCAAAACCGTTATTTGAACAAAGCTTGTTTTTTCAAAAAACTTGTAAATGGAGAGATTGTAAAAAGAACTCATTTAGTTTATTCCAAATCAACTGGCTATGTATACTGTGCTCCTTGTAAGCTCTATGGGGGGACGACTGCCTTAGCTACATGCGGCTTTAATGATTGGAAAAATTCACACAAAATTCAAGAACATGATAATAGTCTAGAGCACAGAGAATGTGTGAACAAATATTTGACCCGGATGAATGCACCTCAGAGAATTGATCCAAAACTACTTGAGCAACATCAAGTAGAAGTGAAGTATTGGAGAGATGTATTGTCAAGAGTTGTTGAAGTAGTTAAGTATTTAACTTCTCGAGGGCTTCCGTTTTATGGTGAAAATGAAATTTTGGGGTCAACCAGTAATGGTAATTTCCTTGGCTGTATCGAGCTTTTGTGCAAGTTTGATCCTTTCATGGCTGACCATGTTGCTCGTTTCGGAAATAAAGGTAAAGGAGTGCCCTCATACTTATCTTCCACGATCGTTAACGAGTTTATTACTCTGTTAGCTGACAATGTTAAATCCAAAATCGCGTCAGATATCAAGAATTCTAAGTATTTTTCGATTATTGTCGACTCTACTCCAGATGTTTCCAATGTGGATCAATTGACTTTTGTCATTCGTTTTGTAGCACCTGACGGGTCACCTAATGAGCGGTTCATAACGTTCATCCCAAATTGTGGCCATAAAGGGGAAGATATGGAGAAGGCTGTGATAAATACTCTTGAAAGTTTGAACTTAAATATCAGTGACTGTAGAGGTCAGAGTTACGACAATGCAAGTAACATGTCTGGGTGTTACAAGGGGCTTCAAAATCGAATCAAAGAGCAAAATCCTCTTGCTCACTACGTTCCTTGCGCAGCTCATTCGTTACAGCTAGTAGGTTCGACCGCTGCAGAAAGTAGTAGTAGTTCTGCTGAATATTTTGCCCTGGCACAGCAAATGTACAACTTTTTCCATTCATCTACACACAGATGGGAAATTCTCTTGTCGCAATATGACAAAGAATGTTTGACAGTCAAGACCCTTTCGAAAACTCGCTGGAGTGCAAGAGCAGATGCCAGTAAAGCCATGCACAAGTCATATAAACAAATAATCGCAGCGTTACAAGACATCACTTCAAACGAAGAAAATAAAAAAGACGTACGACTTGAAGCCAAACAACTGATAGAGAAGCTCCAGTCTTTGGAAATGACCATGATGATTTGTTTTTGGAATAAAGTACTCATGAAGTTTCATGACATCAGTGTACGACTTCAATCTGAAGATGGAGACTTAGATCAGACAGCACTTTCGTACGAGCTCCTAGAGTCTTTTCTAAGTTCATTAAGAAATGAGGAACAATTTTCTAACTTTGAAAGTGAGGCAAAGCTTATGTGCAATTCTCAAGAGTACAAACAAGACAATACAAGGAAAAAGAAACCAAAAATCCCTTTTGGAGAAAGCAAAGAGGGGCACACTGAGTTTGATGGGCGGAAATCATTCCTGATAAATTGTTACTACAAAGCAATTGATACACTCCTAGGGCAACTAACAAGGAGAAAATCAATTTATGTCACACTACGAGACTCCTTCAACTTTTTATGGAATTTGAATAAAATTGAGAGTTCAATCTTGAAGGAAAAGGCAACAAAGCTAATGAATGAATATTCAACAGACCTAGATGATTCATTTCCAGATGAGTGTTTGTATCTTCAAAAATTTTTAAAAGATGATAATACATTCTATGAAGAGGAAAATGTACTGTCAGACAGAATGGAGGAAAAGAAGAAAGTCAAACCGACCGGGACTAAAGCCTACAGGCTATTGAAACATGTAAAAACCCTAAAACTTGAATCTCTTTTTCCGAACGTGGAAGTGGCATTGCGGATCTTCTTGAGCATGGCGGTGTCTAATTGCAGCGGAGAAAGATCCTTTTCTGCTCTTACTCGAGTCAAGAATTATTTGAGGTCGACTCTACGGCAAGAAAAACTCCAGGCACTCGCTCTCTTATTTATAGAAAGTGACTATGTACAGCTCGTTCCGTTTGATGACTTGATCGATGCGTTTGCCTCATCAAAAGCACGGAAGAAAGACTTTGTTTAATCAGGGAATATATCGTCATGAGAAAATAAAAAGTTCTTTTGTTAACAGTAGGCCTAATAATTTTATAGTTCTAGCTCATTGTTTGTTATTGTGATTAAATGTTCAAGTCACCAAGTTGTATACCAAAGTCTAATGTCATTTCTATGTAACATAATGTACTTGAATAAACCAGAGAAAGTTGATGACCAATTTGACCATGTTCATTGATTTATTATAAATCCTTTTCAGTGATTTACAGTTAAAACGCTAATTAAACAGGCTATACGTAGCTACTAAGCTTTCTTATTAAAATGGAAAACAATAAAATCTCCATTATTATGGCAGCATTTATACTGAAGTAAGAGATAAAATTCACATAATTTTAACAGCCTTAAAATTACAGTATGCATTTTAATTTATTTTGAAAAAAATAAGCCTACAGATTTTTTGAAAGTAACATTACAAAGTGCTGAACTTTGAATTTTGTGACTATTTAATGATAGTAATCTACAAAAAATGTATAAGAATTAAAAACTCATGTAAGGTTTGGCTGTAGCTAGGACACATTTTTGTATGTCCTACAAAACCAGTGGTAAATAAGAACCCTTGATTCTCTTTAAAGAATGTTACCTACAAGTCTACAACAATAGACCATATTCCATTTTAAAGATACAAATAAATGCTCAGCAGTAAGCATCCTTTCCCTTTGCAAGTTTGCACTTTCTATAATTTTGCTGTTTTTGTTCGTTTGTTTGTGTGTTTTTAGGAAATGACAGCAAACAGCATAGTTCTTTTAACCGTTGAATTTGAACATATTACATAGCAGTTTATACATACATGTATCATTAGACCTTTGAACAATAATTAAAGTTTATAGTTAGTTGCTGAATGTTGTTCTTTTCCTAAAGTTTAATACTCTAAATGGTCTCTCTCTGTAATGGTCTTTAAATTTAAGTAAGTTGAAATTTTATTACAAAAATATAATATGGCCGCTATACAGCAGAACACTTTTTATTATTGAAAATTGACAGAGGGAAGCCGGCCGGAAACCGTTGGGGGGGGGGGGGGCGCGAAGTACAAGATAGCCTACGGGCGCCAAAAACCTTAATCGGGCCCTGCCCATAGCATATTTAATTCTCGAGATGAATGGAAATCCGACAGAAAATCAATTTTACCACCTTCCTGAATGAGGCTCTTACGTCATCGATCTCAATCCTGCCTATGAAATTTCTCCGAAAATTTATGAAAATTCGAAAATTTCGAAAATCATTCTCGAGAGGGCCTGCTGACACTAAGCTAAATCCCATGAAGGTATGTCCACCATCAAATGCGATGTTGCCATAGAGGAGCTTATGTACTTGTAAACAGTATTTCAAGTATATAGCTCAAATAATTGTCGACATATTTTCAGAAAAAAGCAAATTGAGTCGGCCAAATACACACACAAACAGAATAGAATAGTTTCGGCAATTTTAGTGATAGCATAAATATACAAGGATTTCAAGTCTGTACTGTAGTATAATTCGTTCTTAGGATATCTTGTGGAAATATGAGCTTCGCTAACGCTCAGCAAAAACCATTATGAGTTATTGCCTATATCAAAATGAAGTAGCTATGATAAGAAAGGTTAATTCAATTGAATTTTGAGTTAGCTCTAGATCCGTGTACCCGATGAGACAAAAGGCTACCACATCACCTAGTATTTATAAGTGTCTCTGATGTCTAAACAATGTAAATGTTTCGTTTTGAGCTTCTTCGTCGTCGATTTAGTTTTTATATCTTCTGAGAACAGAATCAAATCCAGAATCCAGGAGTCAAATCTGAAACAGCATCAGATACCAGACGCTGCAATAAAGTTAGGTGAACTGCAGCTAAACTCAAAACAAATAAAGCTTATTTCAAAATTTCAAGTCTGGCAGAGTGAGTTACAGCCGGGCGTAAGAAAAAGTGCCAGCCTCTAAGTGATAGACTACTCTAACACTTTGCCAATAAATCCTTTATTGTGTCAGAAAAAGTCTGTTTTAGCAATCGTCACATATTACCCATAAATTTGATGTTTTGTGAAACAATTTATTCCTAACTAAGTATTTTGTTACACATATATAGTTTTTGTATTTTTTTTATCAAACAAACACACAAACAGTCACATCAAATGCAGACCTTTTGTTTTACATCATCAATTTTCCCAAAGGCTCATTGTGAACACATCCAGCACCATATGTCGTTTCACACAAGCTCTGAATTGCCTGCGATGGGATCAATTGCTGTTCTGCCCCAGGGGTCTTTTAATTAGTCTAAAGCAAACTGTACTGCAAATATTCGCTTACTGCCTGCCGGTCGCTTTGGATCCAGTAGTAGCCTGGGGCTCACACTAGAAGTAGTGACTGCCGAATAGTAGGCCTGCACCGAACCTACAGTAAGGGCCACGAAAGAGTACAGTTTGCGGCAACCAATAGAATGGACAGGTTCGTGCGACGTTGCCACACAGCACGTTAACTGCCGTCGGCACGACACGCTTCTGTTACAAAGGGGAACATGTTTGGCAACGTCGCTCAGTTCTCATTGGCTGTTCCAAGGTCACGAGCCAAATAGGCTCCTCCCTCAACTGCACTCTCTGGTGGGCCCCACTGTAGTCATATTAACAATTGCATTGCATGATTACTTCCAAACTGTTAAGTAGAGACGTTAAATTGTAAGTAAAGATCACTTAAACGTCTCTGAAGGTTGTAAAATTCAATTCAGCATCGGTTATGAGTAAGTTTTCACAGTTGTGAATCTGTTCTACAGATTATTCAGCAATTGTTATATGTGCAAACGTTATTGC
Source organism: Homalodisca vitripennis (assembly GCF_021130785.1). NCBI lineage: Eukaryota > Metazoa > Arthropoda > Insecta > Hemiptera > Cicadellidae > Homalodisca > Homalodisca vitripennis. The sequence goes on from NC_060213.1 coordinate 136,536,989, forward strand.
GTGCATTTGTATATTAAAAAATTTATAAACTTTAAATTTACATATTTCTCTATTTTCCTTATATTATATCAGGGCCTATAACTGAATAATATTTTATACGTAACTATAATGTATAATCATATGAAAATAAAATATTTTGTATTATGTTTTGTTTATATTGTTTACAATACCATTCGGTTAAAAAGATATATTATGTAATGTTTACATTTCGTTTTTAAATCTGATAATTTAGATTGTATTTTGTAACAATATATTAATATTAGGCTGTTTATTTATTCATTTCAACGGTACCCCATTTACAAAATAAGCTTTAATACAATACTTACATGATTCAACAATTATATAAACATTTAGTATTGACACTATTTATAACTAATTATTGTCAAAATATAAATAAGATAAACAGACTGAGATGTAATAAAAATATACTTAAATAAATGTAAAGCAAAATAAAACAAAAATCAGTATGAATAACAAACAATTTATAGTAAAAGAGACAACAAAAACCAATTTTATTAATCATACAACACAACAATTCCGCAACAGGTATAATTTTCAAAATATCAATAAAAGCAGTAATCTAATAAAATACAACAATAATAAATATCTATGGAAACATAAGAAATATTTAAAAACTAAGCTATTCTTCAAATAAGACCACCATTAATAATTTGACGGTAACGTAACGGTAACTAGCTGGAAATTGTAAGATTCTTTATGAGTAACGCAATAACTTATTAAGTAAGTACTATGTATTCGATAATACTCCTGTACCAAGCATTTATCGAGTACAAAGATCAGGTCTGAGGTACCGCTATAACGGGAAGTACTGCCGAGTACTTTCTAGCTGGTATTTGTAACTGTTATTGTTGAGTACTTGTGACGGTTGTAACGGGCACTGAGAAATTAACTATAATTGTTGTTGAGTACCTGTGACGGTTGTAACGGGCACTGAGAAAGTAACTGTTGTTGTTGAGTACTAGTGACGGTTGTAACGGGCACTGAGAAAGTAACTGTTGTTGTTGAGTACCTGTGACGGTTGTAAAGGGCACTAAGAAATAACTGTTGCTATTGAGTACCTGTGACGGTTGTAACCTGCACTGAGAAAGTAACTGTTGTTGTTGAGTACCTGTGACGGTTGTAACGGGCACTGAGAATGTAACTGTTGCTGTTGAGTAGCCGTGACGGTTGTAACGGGCACTAAGAAAGTAACTGTTGTTGTTGAGTACCTGTAACGGTTGTAACGGGCACTGAGAAATATTCTTTTAGCACACCTCTGACTGGAATCCCGAAACTACAGTCCGACCAGACGTATTCTCCTCACGTATTTATCACAGCTGGTTGGTTATAAGCACGCGAACCATATGTTTTTAGGTGTCTAAATTTGTTGTGTAAATGAAGCGGAACGGTCGGACTCCGCAGACTAGTGGTTATAGTCTCGGCTCTCTAACCGAGACATCACGGGTTCGAATCCCGGGGAGGTCCACAAATGTAATAATAACAAAAACCAGTGCACTTCGAAGCCGGCATAGTTGACGCTGAGGCTTAAATGAGATTAGTAGGGAAAAAACTGTCGGACAGGTCTTGTACGTCACAGAATCAAGAGTACGGTCGAGCTCCGTTCCGGTTCCAACAAAAGAGGCAGTTCCGATATTCGCGGTGTAGTGTGAGACCCGATTTGGAACAGTATAATGCTCTCCAATACTGACCAATATGACTTATTACACAGTAACTTGCTAGAAATAACTTTTTAATTTTAATCGGAAACAACCTTCCACTATTTTGTTGGCAATAACATATTTCATTATTAAGATTTGTTATCTTTTTTGGATCACCTTAAGGTTTAATGTAGTCTATATCAATCCATATTAATTTAAATTTTGTTTATAATTCAAGGGTTGGGATTATAATAGTTGAGATAAATAAATAAAATAATGTGTCAAACTCTGGGAAAGCTGTAAAGTGCATTTTACAAATTTGAATAATGCCTGATCGATGATGAATTAAAGTGATAATAGGATCTCGTACATTTGTACATATATAAAAAGAGACCCCAACGTTTCGGGATTGGAATCTATCATCTTCGTCATGTGTTAAGAAACTGTAAGACATAAGATTAAGTATGGTCAAAAATGACTAGAAATCCAGTACTTTTACTGTGTTTTTGGTGGCGATGACCTTGCTGAAATCGTGGATCGTGGACTAAAGTTACGACGCCGTACAACTTCTTCAGTTGTTATTGTACATGCTTTATTTTAATCATGCATGGGATAATGCTGCTTAACTTTGACACCTGATGAAGACGACAGATTCCAATTCTCGAAACCTAGGGTTCTATTTTAAAACTTCTAACGGTCAGATTCCGTTGTATGCCCCCAACGCTTAAACTTATTTCAATGAACTTAGAACGTTATAAAACAATGTAGTTGAATAACAGGACTAAAATTCTATCAATCAACAAGCATTTCCATGTATTGCGATCGGTATTGTTGTCGCTGTTACCTTATCTTTCTCGAGAATCCCGATTACGGCAGGCCGCGCGGCACATGATTATTTTTGGTGGCGGAGTGTGATCAAGAATAAAAACAAGTATTGTGTTTTTTTTTTTTAAATAAAGAGTTTAGTTTTTGTTTAGTAATGTTTGTTTTTGTTGAATTTTTGTGTTTAGAGAAATGTAGGGGTATGGTCGATATAATACGTAAGTACCCTTTTTTCTTAGCTAGTAACCAATTGTAATTCATTATAATCATACGTAAATGAAAAATTAGCGTTGGGGGCATATAACGGAATCTGACCCTTCTAACGATTGCAAATGTCCAACATCCTAATATCGCTACGATTACTATTTTATTATCTTCATTGGTCAAATACGAGTACGATACTTCTGATTTTTAAACTGTCCTAAGAACACATTTTTTATATGGAGATTTACTTTTAGTTAGTTCCAAAATTTTACCACTTAAAACATACTGATTAATGATACCTGTACGATGTTGTAAAATGACTCAAAATATATTAATTAAAAGTAAAATATTACAATTACATAATAAAGCAAGTCGTCATGTGCTTACGTAAGGTCTCAAAAAGATCTGATAAATGGATCAAATTGTGTCAATTTACAAAGTATTAGAATTATATGAATCCACTAATCAAACAAGGTATGAACAGGTTACGCCATACCAAATGTTGCGTAACAGCCTTCGCTGACATAGTGTCTAAATTTCAAGTATCACATGTGTTACTATTTCATATGTAAAATTGTTTTATTCTTAAATTTTCTCGTTGCAATCACGGTTACCCATCAGATTAATGTAAAAATGTTCGCTAACGCTCAGCCAAATCCCACGGAGTGACATGCATCATTGTTAACTCAATTCTGTTCCTATAGAACTGAAGCTTCATACAACATTTCAAATGTTAGGTCTCTTCGTTTTCAATATACCTAGCGAATAGACAGACAGACAGAAATAAAAATTTTCGAGCCCCTCGAGTTTTCCTATAACTCAGCCAGTAACACAAAAGAATACTTTATAAAATGGAACTCGTCGCGAAATTAGAACATTAGAGATCTGAAAATAAAAAATTGCCAGAATTTCATGGGATCATATGAAACCTTGAGCAAAGATCAAGATTCAAGATCAAGAATCAATATTTCTCAAAAGCAAAGAAAATGAAGATCAAGAAGAAGAAGGAAAAGGAAAAGAAGAAAGGAAGAAGGAAAAGAGGAGAAGAAGATTTTTCAAGATTTTCTTAGCAAAGTTCTTTTTACATTCTTTCTTTTAAAGTTTATGTTACATTTTAAAATGTACGTTTAAATGTGTCGCGCGATGTGGAGAAAAATTGTAATATAATATTTACATATATTTGCCAAACCCATCCTTCTTTCCTACTTTTTACATCAGCATATCATGGCCCCCCAATTAAGCTCGAATGCTTTAATGTCAGCAGCTCCAACATGGTATACATTGCCCTGTGGATCTTCCCGGATTATAGGCGTATCCCATGGGAGCTGACAACTCCCTCAAATAGGGGGGGAGTTACCCAAAATTCCGTGAGTAGTCCAGATTGTGGATGGGGTTATGGGAACATTTGCTATATTGAGAGTAGGGTTCTTCTATCCCTTCCTACCCACCCTTTCATCGTATCCGTATAGAAATAATTTTTTTTGTCGACCCCGCCGGAGGGGGAGGTTGTGGTATGTAACCGCCACGGTGATCGGGTCTGTCAATGTGCAGGAGCTAAACGGGCGACCTTTGACCGAATATCGGAACGGGCACAATAAGGCCGATTATCGGTGAACGGGTTTGGTCGAGTACGCACTTGTGGTGGAGGAGCGAGCGGACGTGTACGCTGACGGACGTTGGAGACTGGACGGGTATCCGTGAGTTGGACGTAGTTTAAATTAAGTCTCAAGTGTAATACATATTTTTATTACAATTTAGGTGCCAATAAATTATGGCGGGCTAGGCAGGTTAGACGGGGGATCGTGGGGGTTGAGGGGATCGGGAAATACGGGCAGCATGGTTCGGGTGTCGAGGGTCAATCCGTGTTTTAATTTTTAGGGGGTTTTAATTATGGGGGAATATTAATCTCGAATTCTAAATCAAAGCTGGCTAGAGGAGTGTCCCAGCATAATGACCGATCCGGGCCTTTTAGGGGGAATATAATTTTGGTTTGGTGTTAGGATCACCACGTGGTTGACCACTTCCGGAAAATAGGTTTAACTATTATGGTAATAATCTACCTTCGTCACAAATGTACGGTGCAGTATTATTTAGAAATCCTGTAAGTAAGCAGCATTGCTTATTCGGAAATAAAACTCCATTGGAAAATCCCAATTCAATAGGTCAGTTTGTTTGCGGGATATCGTGCGGCCAGACAGAAATGAAATTTTTCACCGCCTACAGCGATAGCCTTCGTTAACTCTCAACCAATCATTGAAAGTAATAACCGACTGTGTATTCGGGCGAAGTTCAATACTGATAATACTGTTTACATTAAACTGTATCAATAAACCAGATACCTAAAGCATCAAAGCGATTGTAATCACAAAACACTCATTACGTGATTGGCAAAATCGTGCTCGTAGTCAGGTCCACAGCTATTGCCGATTGTAATCACAAAACACTCATTACGTGATTGGCAAAATCGTGCTCGTAGTCAGGTCCACAGCTATTGCCGATTGTAATCACAAAACACTCATTACGTGATTGGCAAAATCGTGCTCGTAGTCAGGTCCACAGCTATTGCCGATTGTAATCACAAAACACTCATTACGTGATTGGCAAAATCGTGCTCGTAGTCAGGTCCACAGCTATTGCCGATTGTAATCACAAAACACTCATTACGTGATTGGCAAAATCGTGCTCGTAGTCAGGTCCACAGCTATTGCCGATTGTAATCACAAAACACTCATTACGTGATTGGCAAAATCGTGCTCGTAGTCAGGTCCACAGCTATTGCCGATTGTAATCACAAAACACTCATTACGTGATTGGCAAAATCGTGCTCGTAGTCAGGTCCACAGCTATTGCCGATTGTAATCACAAAACACTCATTACGTGATTGGCAAAATCGTGCTCGTAGTCAGGTCCACAGCTATTGCCGATTGTAATCACAAAACACTCATTACGTGATTGGCAAAATCGTGCTCGTAGTCAGGTCCACAGCTATTGCCGATTGTAATCACAAAACACTCATTACGTGATTGGCAAAATCGTGCTCGTAGTCAGGTCCACAGCTATTGCCGATTCTAATCACAAAACACTTATTACGTGATTGGCAAAATCGTGCTCGTAGTCAGGTCCACAGCTATTGCCGATTGTAATCACAAAACACTCATTACGTGATTGGCAAAATCGTGCTCGTAGTCAGGTCCACAGCTATTGCCGATTGCAGTGCTGCAACACGGTAATGAAATGGTTTAACGACCGATCTAGATTGAAACGTTCTTCTGTTATTGTTCCATTCTAAGTTCACAGTTAATACGGGAGATTGTGTAAGTTGTCGCGGTTTCGAGTTGGTTTGTAATGGAATCATATAATTAGTATTAGTAGTGGTATTAGTACAATTAGTAGTGGGAGTGCCGATGGCCGAGTGGTCGAAGACGTTGGACTTTGGGTCTGAGTTAGAGATAGCGCAGGTTCGAATACTGTCTGTGACCGTTGCACTTTCTATCAGTACCACCGACCTTGTACTGTATCGACTCTCCCCCTTATTCTGTTTGATAAGATCCTCGCATAGGCCAGTGGCCTATGAGGACGTGCAGAATAAGGCATAAAAGGAGATCGGCTTCTCCCTTTTTTTTAAATCAAATGTAAAAAAAGTCAAAGTTTATGAATGTCTTATTTTACCAGGTAAATTTAGGGCTCTCTCCCTCTCTCTCTAAAACACTTAAACTGGGGACCAACGCCTTAAAGGTGACTTCCGAATCCCCACCAATGGCCGGGCAGGTGGGCTGCTTGCAAGGACAGGATCGGCTCAGTGGCCACCCATCCAAGCAGCAGCTACGCTCGACGTTGCTTGATTCGCTTATCTTGCGATAACCGTTGTACACGCTACACTGCGCCATTGGCACGTACCTTTACACATTACTCATTAGTATTTGTAACAGCGGTTAAAATAACAATTTCTGTATGTGTGTATGTTTGTGCACTAGAAATATTGAGTCTTGGATTATTCCTATTTAGTATACGATTACATAACAGGAATTCTTGTCCTCTTTAAAATACGTTCTGGTGTACCCGAAACAGTTCGTTTTCAACACTGCTTTTAAATTATCCTCAATGCTGCTATTAGTCCACGAGGTGAAAACCATTTTGTATTGTATAAGCACATAATTTGGGTTTTTTAAAGTAAATAAATAAATTATCCCCAAGATAAATTTTATCGTCGCGATAGTCTTAGTGGAGGTCGAAATGGGAGAATATAGAAAGGTTAAGAACAAAAAAGCTGATTTTTTCACAGATATTTTTTGTACTCTTATACACTGAAAACTAACAGTCAGACACATAAATAAATGTCACAGCCAGCTAACCATATAAAATACCCTGTATTGGCGACTTCCAGTTCCTTAATCTAGTTGTCTAACGGTGATATAAGTATTACTCATGTGGCTATTAATTAACGCGGTTGATATCTTAAGTATATCAGGCTAGAAAAATGTCATCTGAGCAAAAATATCGAGTCTTATTTTAAACTCCCCCTCCCTATTTTTATTCATCAGAGTGGTGGAATTTACACACACATTTTAGTAAAAAGCGTGCAAATCTCAATTAAATGAAGAAGGAAGGATTGAATAGTACACCTGTTCTCATATTGCTACTTCACTCTTTCCCAGTTTTGTTTCATAAATGAATATAACGAACTAATAGAAAACACGTTGTTCAACCAGGTGTAAGCAAACCAACACATATTTTTGTGACACTTGTACATTTGTTAATCTTATAAGATATTTGCTCTAAATTGTCAGATTTTATAAAATGACATCATGTCAAAATTTTCCTATAAAAATATGACATGTATTCATGTATATCTGCCACACATATGAAGTTTAAAATTAAAAACGGATGTATGTATAAACAGCAACTAGCGTAGTGAGAGATGGTTAAAAGTAAATATTTTAATTAATAATATTAGCAGCCATTTTTCCTTTCTTCTTGGTTTCTATTTTAGTCATATTATATAACAAACTGAACAAGGAAGCATTGAACAAGTAGAACCCGCATATAAGAGTGGACATACATCATGTAATGAATGTCAAATTACAGTGTTGCGGGGACGGTTAGCGGGCTACCCGAGTGGCAAGATAACCCGTAACAATGTTCACCTTGAAGAGTAGGAACTCAAGAGATGACTCGGTACATCGGGTTAAAATAAGTTTATTGAAAATAGTCACTTGGCACAACTCTGTTCACAACATGTAAAATGAAAACACCTGTATAAAATTACTACTGAGAATAAACTATTAACACTATACTTTGTGGTACTTATGTTTCACAATTCCAACATCTAACTATTCTGCCTACTACCGCGACCGGTTCCTCGCTGTGCAGTCTTCGGAGACTGATCCCAACACCGTGACCGTTCCTCACTGTGCAGTCTGCGGAGACTGATCCCAACACCGTGAACGTTCCTCACTGTGCAGTCTGCGGAGACTGATCCCAACACCGTGACCGTTCCTCACTGTGCAGTCTTCGGAGACTGATCCCAACACCGTGACCGTTCCTCACTGTGCAGTCTGCGGAGACTGATCCCAACACCGTGAACGTTCCTCACTGTGCAGTCTGCGGAGACTGATCCCAACACCGTGACCGTTCCTCACTGTGCAGTCTTCGGAGACTGATCCCAACACCGTGAACGTTCCTCACTGTGCAGTCTGCGGAGACTGATCCCAACACCGTGACCGTTCCTCACTGTGCAGTCTGCGGAGACTGATCCCAACACCGTGACCGTTCCTCACTGTGCAGTCTTCGGAGACTGATCCCAACACCGTGACCGTTCCTCACTGTGCAGTCTTCGGAGACTGATCCCAACACCGTGAACGTTCCTCACTGTGCAGTCTTCGGAGACTGATCCCAACACCGTGACCGTTCCTCACTGTGCAGTCTGCGGAGACTGATCCCAACACCGTGAACGTTCCTCGCTGTGCAGTCTTCGGAGACTGATCCCAACACCGTGACCGTTCCTCACTGTGCAGTCTGCGGAGACTGATCCCAACACCGTGAACGTTCCTCACTGTGCAGTCTGCGGAGACTGATCCCAACACCGTGAACGTTCCTCGCTGTGCAGTCTGCGGAGACTGATCCCAACACCGTGACCGTTCCTCACTGTGCAGTCTGCGGAGACTGATCCCAACACCGTGAACGTTCCTCACTGTGCAGTCTGCGGAGACTGATCCCAACACCGTGACCGTTCCTCACTGTGCAGTCTTCGGAGACTGATCCCAACACCGTGAACGTTCCTCACTGTGCAGTCTTCGGAGACTGATCCCAACACCGTGACCGTTCCTCACTGTGCAGTCTGCGGAGACTGATCCCAACACCGTGAACGTTCCTCGCTGTGCAGTCTTCGGAGACTGATCCCAACACCGTGACCGTTCCTCACTGTGCAGTCTGCGGAGACTGATCCCAACACCGTGACCGTTCCTCACTGTGCAGTCTGCGGAGACTGATCCCAACACCGTGACCGTTCCTCACTGTGCAGTCTGCGGAGACTGATGACTACTGCTGCGCCTCGCAGGGCTTAAATAACACAACCCATTAAGAGCGATTATCGCTCTGTACATATCATTGTCCAAAGTGCTAATGATCTGTAGATTGCTGTGTGAGCAGTGACAATTTGTTAATGATAATGTTGTATATCTATTACTTATCTAACGTCTACTCTTCTCACGCTAACACTATTCCAGTTATTGATACACATTAAATAATACATACTATCATGGCCACATGTTCTTACATACTAATATGAGTACAAAATAATGTTACTATACAACAACAGGCTGCGCTAAGGTGCATGCAAAACCTCGTCATTTAATTTTTAAAATGACCTAGGGATAAACAGATAGACAAACAATGATACAGGAAGGGAAAATTTTGTACCTCCCTTCCCCCGGTAGATATAACAGAGAACTGTTACAACCTACTGAGTGATATGTTTCGTTGACGCTCAGCTGAATCCTATAGATAGATATGCACCACCATATATATCGTTCTCGTCTATGTAAAAATGAAGTTTCGTGCCAAATTTAAAGTCCAAAGATGAAATATTTCTCGAGATATCTTATTTGTTTGTTTTAATGACCAGCTATATACCTCACAGGATACATCCTCACTTGATTATTTTTTCTACACTAAAGGTCACCAAGTGATGATGTGGTACGAGTATATGTTGGGGTACTTTAGCCACACTATGTGACTAATGTTGCATGAGTGTATTTAGTTTGTTTACAATGTATTCATTCTGCGATTTTGTAGTTGCCATCATATTTACCCTGAAGACTAATGTAAAAATGTTCGCAAACGCTCAGCCAAATCGAATAAAGAAAGAGACGTTCACCATAATCTAACTCGGTTTTGCCTATATAGAAATGAAACTTAATTAAAAATTCTAAGTGTGGGTCAGTTTGTTTTCGAGGTATTGCGTGGACAGGAAGACATAAAATTAACGTTTTTCCAGTCCCTAGAGTTATAGGCTTCACCAACAACTAGCCAGCACAACAAAGAATACTTCATAAAAAGTGAATCGTTGCGAAATAGACTTTTAGAGTTCTGAAATGAGTGCGTGGCAGAATTTAATGAGGTTTTTTTAAGTTCTTTAAGTTTTAAAGTGTAATACGATCAACATTGTTTAGAAATCCTGTAATATAAACTCCATCGTTGCACTATCTACAACTTTTGTGACTATAAACAACAAATGAATGTAGTGCTGATTCGAGCGGTCTATTTCTAAACTTCACTCGCCTTTATAATTAACCGGTTACCGGTAAATGTTCACTACTCTATTTTGCCGTGTACATTCTAATGCAATTGCCTATCTAATAATGAAGTTTAAATTCAATTACGCCACTGCTGTGTATCACGGTGTTCCGTGATGAGGCCGCTTTGTTGTGTGAACTACTTCTAAAACGAATTAACTTTGATTGAATTCAGCACAGAATTAAACACTATATTTTCAACATCATTTAGCACGTATTCGTATAATTTTATACGAAAAGGCTAAACTCTTAACGTACATTTTGTTTGATTGATTATACAGGGTGAGTCTAAAAGGACTTTATATATATTGACTTTATATATTGAATGTACTTACAGACTTGATATATGTGTCATTTTGTAGCAAATTACTTCAAGTTTATTTTCATATTCTTATTTCGGTTCGATGTGACTTCCATTAGTGATACGGCAAACATCCCACCGGTAATCAATTTCTCGCCACACACCCGTTGTAGCAAATCTGGCGTAACTTCAGCAACCGCAGCTGTGATTCTTCTTCTTAGATCTGCAAGACTGGCTGGTAGACACTTTATCTTTAATGAAACTCCATAGAAAAAAATCCATAGGAGTCAAATCGGGGGAACGAGGTGGTCATGCAATTGGTCCTGAACGCCCAATCAAGAGACCTGGAAAACGACCGTTTAGGAAATCCCTAACATCTGTTAGGTAGTGAGGTCGTGCTCCGTCTTGCTGGTAGTAGAAAGGAGCATCCTGTTGTTCATCTTCATCAATTTGAGGAATAAAAAAAATCTGCAACCTATCAAGGTAAATGATACCAGTGACAGGAAAATGGCCCGTACACTTTAAATTTACTCATCGCACAAAACACATTCACTTTTGGACTGTCCCGAACTCGTTCAAGGGATTGTCTTGGGTTTTCGTTCCCCCAGATTCTGCAGTTATGGGTGTTCACTTTACCACTGATATGAAAGGTACTCTCATCACTGAAGATTATTGAGTTCAGAAATGTCTCATCTTCCCCCATTCGATCCAACATTACAGCACAGAATTCTCCACGAGCAGCTTTATCTAAATCAGTTATATGTTGTACCATCGTAAGTCTGGATGGTTTTAAGTGCAAACTTCTCCGTAGCACTCGCTAAACTGTCTTTTGTGGAATTCCAGTCTCCCACAGCTGCACGCCGCGTTGATTTTTGATGACTACGGGCAAATATTTCCCTGACCTGTTCCACAGTAGTATCACTAACCTGTGGGCGACCTGGCGATTTCTCATGACGAACACATCTACCTATCTCGCAACAATTCTTGTGCCAACTGTAAACAGAAGGCCTGCTTTGAGGGTCTCTTCCGTATTCTGTGCGAAATCTACGCTGATCACTTGTAGCAGAGTTTGTTTCATGAAACAATAACACGCAGCGAGCACTAGTGAAAGTAGCCATTTTAGTACAGACAAAGCTGGCGCTCGCAGTGGCTGAACTTGGTACTACAGCACTACGGGAGTCAAACTTGAAGTAATTTGCTACAAAATGACACATATTTCAAGTCTGTAAATAAAGTCAATATATATATATATATATATATATATATATATATATATATATATATATATTATATATATTACAGGGTGTCAATTAAGTCTGGAACCTCTTTTTTAATTCTTGAACCATAATAGAAAGAAATACCAAAGTTCCCACGTGCTTACTGGTGGTTACCGGGCGAAATCTTTCGCTAGGCGTAACTCGCTAACGAAGCGTTTCCGGGCATATGGTTATATGAACTTTTTTACTTGTTTTTTAGCTATAGAATAAGCTCCCGAGAGATTGCCGTTTAGGTTTTTTTGAATCACTCCAATTAAAGTCTGGAACCTCTTTTTTAATTTTTAAACCACAATATAAAAAAATACCAAAGTTCGCACGTGCTTACTGGTGATAGTAACGCACATATCTGCCCAATTACCGACCAGATGATCCCTTTGGGGACGGTCCACAAGGAGTCAGTCAAAATTCTTTAAAATAGCAGCATAGGTCGAGTTTGGTATCAAATTAAAGGGTCTTACTTAGCAGAGTACAATGCCGCAAACCGGACTTAAAAAGGTGGATTTCATTCAGTAGTTATAGCTATTTGCATTTTAATACAATTGAACAATGTAAATTATTAAGTATTACAAGTAAACACCAATTTTTAAGTACCTGTGATCAAGTAAGTGTTCAAAATGTTCCCCTCCCATCATCTGGACAATGTAGTAATCGAAGCCAGGAATCAATAATTATTACCAATAACACAACTACTGTTAGAATGTGAAAGTGGCAGATTGAGTCATACACAGCATCCACAGAAACTTTAACGTTTGGGCAGGTATTATAGCAAATCAAATTATGGGCCCCATTATTTATCAATGGGCAATTTAAATGGTGACTCGTATCTAGCAATGCTCCAAAATGAGATAATTCCTGCACTACAAGCTGCTCTTGGTCGACAATTTTAAAGAATTTATTTTCCAACAAGATGGATCGCCACCAACACTTTGCTCTCCTTTGTTAGAGAATACTTGGATACAATATTCCTTCATTTATGGATTTGGAAGACGTGGTTGCAGTAGAGTGGTCCTGCTCGTTCCCCTGATTTATCTCCGCTGGATTTTTTTCTTTGGGGATATCACAAAGATAAAGTTTATCGTACTAAGCCTCGAGATTTGGCGCACCTCAGAAATCTCATAGTCCAAGAAGCTCAAGATATTCCTCGTGACTACCTTCAAACTGCAGTGGATGACTTTTTACAACCGCCTAGGACATTGCCAGACGATGGTAGGGGAACATTTTCGAACACTTACTTTTGATCACAGGTACTTAAAAATTGGTGTTTACTTGTTAATACTTAATAATTTACATTTTTCAATTGTTTTAAAATTAAATAGCTATAACTACTGAATGAATCCACCTTTTTAAGTCCGGTTTGCGGCATTGTTACTCTGCTAAGTAAGACCTTTAATTTGATACCAAACTCGACCTATGCTGCTATTTAAGAATTTTGACTGACTCCTGTGGACCGTCCCCCAAAGGGATCATCTGGTCGGTAATTGGGCAGATATGTGCGTTACTATCACCAGTAAGCACGTGCGAACTTTTGGTATTTTTTTATATTGTGGTTTATAAAAATTAAAAAAGAGGTTCCAGACTTAATTGGAGTGATTCAAAACTAAACGGCAATCTCTCGGGAGCTTTTTCTATAGCTAAAAACAAGTAAAAAAGTTCATATAACCATATGCCCGGAAACGCTTCGTTAGCGAGTTACGCCTAGCGAAAGATTTCGCCCGGATTTCAGAACCCTTGGTGAAGTCAGGCCGTATAAAAATGGTAAAGGTAGTTACAAAGATACAAATACGATTGTTTTTTATGTTTTATATCTGACAAATTTATTTAAAATTCGTCCAGAGCTGTAAATGCAATACTTTCAGAGATATCTTACGTAAAACACAAGAATTGGTGCAAAGAAATAACACATTTTTGTGTTTAACGTAAGATTACTTCCATAAATGTTAAATAAAGGTCATTTTTTTTCTTAAACAGATTTGTAGAACATTTAATTCTGAAAAGATTCATGTGAATTACTTAGGAAAAAACGTTAATAATTAGGTATTGTAATTTAGCTTTATTTAAAAATAAAACAGACGCACAAAAATGCATATTCTTATCTGCATAAAATATTAACTAATGTTTAGGTTGTGAGTAACAGCTGATCATTTATTCAACACTTTTTATCGTCATATTTTCTTTGCAAAGGGGTTGGCAATATCAGCTGATCAACAATTAAGTTCATGAAGTAATATTTGAATAACCTTTATGGATGGTTTTTTTTTTTGTATTGTGGCGTGTGAAGATTGTATTATTTTGTGAGATCCTGTGATTATTTGGAAATATTTTATATAAGTGTATAAACATATTTTATAAAATATTTTTATAAAAGTGTATGTAATTATCTTAGTAAATTAATGGCAGATAATGTTAATGGTATGTATTCGTTTGAAGAGTATACGGACATGATACTGATTTACGGCAAAGTTAACAAGAATGGTTTAGCTGCAGTTCAGGAATATCGTGATACTTTTCCACATCGAAGAACACCTGATCGCAAAACATTTGAAGCTGTGGAGAGACGACTTAGAGAAACTGGTAGCTTTAAACCGAAGCGAATTAGATACAGGTCGTCAACGTAGCGCAAGGAACTATAATAATGAACAAGCAATAATAAATGCTGTAGAATTATCACCAACCACAAGCACCAGACGATTATCACGTCAGTTAAATATTTGCCCAGTCAAGCGTATGGCGGACACTTCATGAAGCACAGTTGTACCCATTCCATATAACACGTGTTCAAGACTTATTACCGCAAGATCTTAATAAACGGAAGATGTTCTGCAGCTGGTTAAGAAGAAATTGTTTACGACATCAGTATTTTCTTCGGCGTATTCTCGTTACTGATGAATCCTGTTTTACTAGAAATGGAATTGTAAATTTTCGTAATTACCCATACTTGGGCGTACGACAACCCACATGAAACTGCGACGAGGCATTTTCAACATTTACATTTTTCAGTCATTGTATGGCTTGGTGTTCTGGGTGATAATTTGATTGGTCCATTTTTCCTCCCTAATCGACTTTAATGGAGTAGCGTACTTAAATTTTTTAAGAACAAACCTGCCTACCCTCTTGGAAGATATTCCTGTTCAAAACAGAATAAATGCATGGTTTATGCACGACGGAGACACCTCCACATTTTTCTATTGATGTGAAAAACTATTTAAATGATACATACGGTAGACAATGGATTGGTCGAAATGGGACCAGTAAAATGGCCACCACGTTCTCCTGACCTCACGCCAGCAGACTTTTTCTTATGGGGTTGGATGAAGTCAATTGTTTATTCAAAACGGATTAAAACCATAGAGGAGTTACGTAATCGCATTACAGAGGCGGCAGAACTATCAAGAATGCTCCAAACGTTATGAAACGCGCTAGAAAAGAGTGGATTCGTCGTGCGAAACGTGCATTGCTAACAACGGAGGACACTTTGAGCAACTATTATAGGTGATTATTACAGTTTTATAAAGGTAAATACATTTTATGTTAATGTTCAGTCTTAGAATAAATGATCAGCTGTTACTCACAACCTAAACATTAGTTAATATTTTTATGCAGATAAGAATATGCATTTTTGTGCGTCTGTTTTATTTTTAAATAAAGCTAAATTTCAATACCTATTATTAATTTTTGTCCTAAGTAATTCACATGAATCTTTTCAGAATTAAATGTTCTACAAATCTGTTTAAGAAAAAAAAAATGATCTTTATTTAACATTTATGGAAGTAATCTTACGTTAAACACAAAAATGTGTTATTTCTTTGCACCAATTCTTGTGTTTTTACGTAAAGATATCTCTGAAAGTATTGCATTTACAGCTTCTGGGGACGAAATTTTAATAAATTTGTCAGATATAAAAACACAAAAAACAATCGTATTTGTATCTTTGTAACTACCTTTACCATTTTTATACGGCCTGACTTCACCAAGGGTTCTGAAATCCGGGCGAAATCTTTCGCTAGGCGTAACTCGCTAACGAAGCGTTTCCGGGCATATGGTTATATGAACTTTTTTTACTTGTTTTTTTAGCTATAGAATAAGCTCTCGAGAGATTGCCGTTTAGTTTTGAATCACTCCAATTAAGTCTGGAACCTCTTTTTTAATTTTTTAAACCACAATATAAAAAATACCAAAGTTCGCACGTGGCTTACTGGTGAAGGTATGTGTGATCATAGATTTAAAATATTTACAAATGAACAAAAATGCCTTTTATTTTTGGAGCGATCTGTTTCTGAAACATTCTTTAAAATGATATAGTTTCCGTTGCACAGACAATCAACTACACCTACATACTGTCTATTAGCGTTTTTATAGATTCAAAACGTAATACACATTGATACAGGTAATGAAAAAAACTTAATGGGCACACAAGTTTCAGATCTGAAAGTGGCCATACAGCACTTAAAGTGATGGTGGTCTTTTCATTCATTAAGTATTGTGGGCACTTTGCGTCGGTCTTGTAATTCTAATATTAACTTGAAGTATGGTATTCACTTTTGAAAAAGATGTGTTACGTCGTTTGTAGAAGTTATATCGTTATAACCAACACGTTTTAATCTCTACGAATAAAAAAATTCTTTAAAAAGTAATAAAATTCTCTTCCAACTAATAATACTCAAAGATTGCTTGTTAAAATTAGTGCTTTTTGTCTCTACCGAAAAAGACATGTTACACTCTTGAGGCAAAACAAGACCTGACACTTGGTGTGTTTTTGGAATTGAAATGGCAGAATTACATAGTTATAGAATCGGTGGTCTGAATCCGGATTTTCTACAGTACCTATTCCATTTCCCCTCTCCCCAAAATGGTGGCTAAAATTCCAGATATTTTATAGTACGTATTCCATTTTTTCCCAGAATCGGTGGCTAGAATTCCAGATACTCTATAGTACGCATTCTATTCCCCCCGAACGGTGGCTAGAATTCCAGATACTCTATAGTACGCATTCTATTCCCCCCGACTGGTGGCTAGAATTCCAGATACTCTATAGTACGCATTCTATTCCCCCCGAACGGTGGCTAGAAATCCGGATACTCTATAGTACGCATTCTATACCCCCGTAAGGTGGCTAGAATTCCAGATACTCTATAGTACGCATTCTATTCCCCCCGTACAGTGACTAGAATTCCAGATACTCTATAGTACGCATTCTATTCCCCCCGTACGGTGGCTAGAATTCCAGATACTCTATAGTACGCATTCTATTCCCCCCGAACGGTGGCTAGAAATTCCGGATACTCTATAGTACGCATTCTATTCCCCCCGAACGGTGGCTAGAATTCCAGATACTCTATAGTACGCATTCCATTCCCCCCGAACGGTGGCTAGAATTCCGGATACTCTATAGTACGCATTCTATTCCCCCCCGAACGGTGGCTAGAAATCCGGATACTCTATAGTACGCATTCTATTCCCCCCCGAACGGTGGCTAGAATTCCAGATACTCTATAGTACGCATTCTATTCCCCCCCGAACGGTGGCTAGAATCCAGATACTCTATAGTACGCATTCTATTCCCCCCGAACGGTGGCTAGAATTCCAGATACTCTATAGTACGCATTCTATTCCTCCCGAACGGTGGCTAGAATTCCAGATACTCTATAGTACGCGTTATATTCCCCCGAACGGTGGCTAGAATTCCAGATACTCTATAGTACGCATTCTATTCCCCCCCGAACGGTGGCTAGAAATCCGGATACTCTATAGTACGCATTCTATTCCCCCCGAACGGTGGCTAGAATTCCAGATACTCTATAGTACGCGATTCCCCCGAACGGTCGCTAGAATTCCAGATACTCTATAGTACGCATTCTATTCCCCCCGAACGGTGGCTAGAAATCCGGATACTCTATAGTACGCATTCTATTCCCCCCGAACGATGGCTAGAAATCCGATACTCTATAGTACGCATTCTATTCCCCCCGAACGATGGCTAGAAATCCGGATACTCTATAGTACGCATTCTATTCCCCCCGAACGGTGGCTAGAAATCCGAATACTCTATAGTACGCATTCTATTTCCCCCCGAACGGTGGCTAGAATTCCAGATACTCTATAGTACGCGTTATGTTCCCCCCGAACGGTGGCTAGAAATCCGGATACTCTATAGTACGCATTTTATTCCCCCCCGAACGGTGGTTAGAGTTCCGGATATTCTACAGTATACATTCCGTTTATTACCCAGCATGGATGGCGTAAATTCTTGATATTTTACAGTGCTCGTTCCATCTTTTTTACCCAGATGGTAGTGAGAATTCCAGATACTCTACAGTATGCGTTTTGATCTTGGGCACTATATAATTTCTATAGTTATGTTGTCTTTTCCCATAATTCCAACATCTAGGTATTCATATATTTTTCATATGGTAGTCGACATTCGTTTTGGACGTGCGATTGTTTTTGCTCCCAAGTTGGGTTAGTATATGCGGGAAACTTTTTAATTTGCAATAATATAGTAATAATAAATAAAACCTCTTGTTTACTAAATAATAATAAACTCCACTTCCTACTAATAAAACAAGAAGACCTCTTGTCAAATAAGTAATTTCTCTCACTACGTTAGTTGCTGTTGATACATACACTCGTTTGAATTTTAAACTTCATCATGTATGTAAATTTTATGAGAGACATAACATGAAAACATGTCATATATTTATTGAAACATCTTGACATGATGTTTTATCTAGAGCAAATATCTATTGGGATTAACAAATCAACAACTGTCACAAAATTGTATATGTTTGTTAACTACAGCTGTTTGAACAACGTGTTTTCTATTATTTCTTTATATTCATTTAGCAAACATAAAAAAAAAAAAAACTGGGAAAAAGGGAAATGGCAATGTGTGAACAGGTGTAGTACATATTTTCAGTTCGCTTCTACAAAGGTTTCAATCTCAGGCGTATCCTTTTGTCAGTTGTAATTCTCTTGTTAAGAAGTTGAGAGTTAGTAAATACTTAGAGACTATTGTATTCCCTATTTTCTCACTTCAAGATGTTATCTTCAGATGGAAAGGCAGATCACTCGTCGTTTACTTCGAATTGTACTCTGAGATTTCCAAACACTTTGCCAATATTAATGTTTCGTTCATTGATAATTACGTGATTTACATTCGTACCTTTATTAAATCTACTTCTATCATTTAAACGACCCATTTGGTAATCGTCTGCCTAAATTGGTACAGACTGTACTTGAAACATGCTTATACTTACGCTAAGAAAATTACTAACACAATGCAAATTTACAAATTCTTAATTAATCTTAAATTCGTGCTAGCTATATCAGCTCCTTGAAGGCTTGGTACTCTAAACTCTCTAAAAGACCTCTCAGTTCGTGTTAGTAAGAGTAAAATTAACTCTCATCACAGGAGTGTTTGAGTTTCAGCTCTGGACTTCAAAATAAGCGGATCATTTTAGGTACTCACTCAATTACCAGGTTAGTAATACATTTCCTAAATCGTTACAAGCCCCCTTGTAAAAATAATTGTACGTTTTAATTTTTGTCTTTTTCATATCCATACGAACTGGTGAAAAGTAAATATTTTTATTAATAATTTTAGAGGCCCTTTTTATTTTCTTCTATGTTTATATTTTAGTCATATTATTTTTATACTAACAATAGTTTGCCATCACGACTTAACTGTTTTCAAATTTAAATTGTAGAGAATATGCACATTGTTTTATTTTCTTTAGGAAGTAGGTAGAGTTATTTGATATACCATCCGATGGTTTTGGAAACAGGTTAAAAAATCTTTACCACCATTTAACGAAAACATTGTTATTTAGTTTCTTTTCGCTAAAGAGGAGAAAACTAAATAAAAATTTGACAATGAATGGTTGGTCGAGAAGAATATTTTAATACGTTTAATATATTAATATTATATTAGTTTTACAATGATAAAATATGTAGAGTTTTCTTTCAAATAAAATGGCTAGATTATGAAATATACAATTACTTAATCATGCAATATAGATGAAGAAATTTGCGTGATTCTAGTAAACGTTTAACGTGTTTCACATTATGGCATCACGAAAGTTAAAAAGTGATAAAAGTATCCCAATTTAAATACGTAACATTATTTCCAAAACTTACGAACTGAGTTTTTAAGTCTCAATCGTAATTGATTTTTATAAAAGGAATCACGACCAAATATGGGTTTACTTAATATAGAAACATAAAATTCAAAAGCGTATTCTCTGTTTGAAATGAATAAATGGTTTATTTCCTAAAAAAAACACAAATATAAGTAGCAGGACAAAATCATATGCGTATTACATATGTATACTAACATAATATAAAATTCTATTATGACAAATAAAATATAATTTTATTAAGAAAATAGGGTCCCAAAGGCAAAGCCTGATGAGGGATTCCATCAGATAAGTTTATTTAAATAAAGAGTCCATTTGCGGTTGCAGACACTATAACTTCTAATCTTCTAATCCCATAAATTAATTTATTGTTACACTCTTTATGGCTTAGCAAACAGAATTAACAAAACTTAAACTTACTCTTCATGAATTTAAAAATAAACAGAATATACTTATTGTAAAGAAAAGTATATGTTTAAACATTTCCACAAACCGCCAAACCGAAATAACTTATAATAAAGGTTTTATTTTCTACACTGAAGCACGCCTATTTTAAAGAAACTTAGTACACTATCATATTTACGTACCACAGTAACATACACTATAAGAGAAAAACAAATTACTTATTGGATAATAATTAACAGATACTCAACGTTGCTTCTGTCCATGCTTAAAAGCCAGATTTTAACACTTCTAAGGAATTTATTTAATTTTGTAATATTTTTTATATTTTGCGGCAACCTATTAAAAAGTCTTAATCCTGTATAGTTAAATGTTTTTGTATAAAAAGTTACATTAGGTTTAGGAACTCTAAAATTGTTAGCATTTCTAAGACCTTGTCTAAAAAAGTTAACATTTCATGGTAAATTTCCACTAATTAAATAAAAAGCTTTTAAAACCTTAAATATATAAATACAACGTAACGGCAAAATATTCATACTAACAAAACATGGATGAGATGGTTCTCTTAATCTTCTCTTTATAATTAATTTAACATACCACTTTTGAATGTTTTCCGCAGGTTTTATTGTAGATCAATACGTTCCACCCTAAGAAATTATAGCGTATTCTAATCTACTATTTACTAAGGCAAAATATAAACAAAGAAGAGTTTGGATTGGGCATACGTCCCGCAAGTGATAAAAAAGTCTAATTCCTGTTATTAGTTTTGATTTTAGTTTAATTATATGCGTTTTCCAGCTCAATTCGCTATCTAGGATTACACCCAAATATTTTACTTCTCTGGTTGGACTGATTTCTGAACAATTTACACAGGTATTAATCTTAATTATTTAAACAATCTAAACATTTATATATAATTTTATTATTAAATTCAATGAACCCCCTTAAATTAAAATTAATGCAGTTAGTTTTTTGTGTGTTGAGAACTAATTTATTTTTGTAAAATCACTATTTTATAGCTTCCAGATCAGTTAAAATTTTTCTTTCTGATTCTTCCCACGTCTCACTTAAATAGCAGAGGGCCGTGTCATCCGCAAATGCGGTGATTTGGCCATTTAATGAAGAATTACAAAGATCATTGATATATACAAGAAACAAAGTTGCTCCCAAGACCGATCCCTAGGGGACTCTGTGCCTGACTACACCCATTTTACTCAAAACACCCTTGATTTTAACACATTGCCTTCTGTTTTGTAAGTAGCTGGAAAACCAAGCATGAGCTACCCCACGAACCCCACAATTATATAATTTCTCTAATAAAATGGCATGGTTGACTGTATCAAATGCCTTCTGTATATCTAGGAAAAGTCCACTCACACACTTACCACTATTAATACCTTCATTTAATTTGCTAACAAAGTCTAAAAGAGCCCGTTCTGTATTCATTCCCACTCTAAACCCATACTGATTATTGCTAAAAAAATCTATTCTATTTAAAAAGCTAATAAGTTTTTCTTTCATTACTTTTTCTATTATTTTGGAAAATGTTGAAATCAATGAGATCGGGCGGAAATTTGAACAAATTTTGGGCGAATTACCTTTATAAATTGGTATTACAACAGCCCTTTTAAAACTCTCAGGGAAAATTCCCGTGCTAAAACTTAAATTGATAATAAACGTAAAAACTTCAGCTATCCTTGAGCAGATATGCTTAACTAAAAAAGAGTTCAAACCATCAATCCCAGGCGATTTTCCATTTTTCAGAGACTTAACTATTCTCACAATGTCATCACAACACACCGGTCCTAACAACATTGATGACCTCTCTTGAACTAGGATAAAATTATTTTTGTATTGGCAGTTCTCCAAACCATTCGGCAATGAGTTATCCTCTATTATGTGATCAGCTACCGACAGAAAGAAATTGAATTATATTACTCTTAAATTATCACTGACGATGGTTAATTTAAAAGGATAATAGGGTATCGGACATTTGCTATCGTTGTGTTACAAGGATAATGCACTACGTTTGGAAAAAGGATTCTATCCTCACCTTCAAGTTTAAAAATACTCATATAAGATAAGGCAAGTACAAATCAATAAATAATTATGACATCTAAAATTGACAACAGCTCAAGCGTGTGCCTAAGGTTTGTGCATGACAAACCATAAGACTGCACAGTACTGGCACCTACACGTACCATATAACACACTTAAAAAGTGCATGTATGGATTTGCTTTATAGCTATTAATAGACACACATGATTCATTTAGAACAAAAACCCACTAATAGCCAGTGTATGGTCATACCTCTCTAAAATAACACTCTTTTAAGGGGAAACTGTTTTGTTACTCGTCACTCGACGTGGACTGTAATCTCTTGGAAGTTCCAACGTCGGTTGTCTGATGTATCATTCCATAAAGGGAAACCCTACAATGTTACTCGTACCAGCCATTACTCATTGTAAACTGTGATCTGTTAGTGGCTCCAACGTCACTTCTCTGATTTATCACTCCATTAAGTGGAAACTGTTACGTTACTCGCACCAGCCACTCAATGTGGACTGTAATCTGTTGGTGGCTCCAACGTCACTTCTCTGATTTAGCACTCCATTAAGTGGAAACTGTTATGTTACTCGTACCAGCCACTCATTGTAAACTGTAATCTGTTGGTGGCTCCAACGTCACTTCTCTGATTTATCACTCCATTAAGTGGAAACTGTTACGTTACTCGCACCAGTCACTCAATGTGGACTGTAATCTGTTGGAGGCTCTAACGTCACTTCTCTGATGTAGCACTCCATTAAGTGGAAACTGTATTGTTACTGGTCATTCGACGTGGACTGTAATCTGTTGGAGGCTCTAACGTCACCTCTCTGACTTAGCACTCCATTAAGTGGAAACAGTTTTTTACTGGTCATTCGACGTGGACTGTAATCTGTAGGAGGCTCTAACGTCACTTCTCTGATTTAGCACTCCAATAAGTGGAAACTGTTATGTTACTCGTACCAGCCACTCAATGTGGACTGTAATCTGTTGGTGGCTCCAACGTCACTTCTCTGATTTAGCACTCCATTAAGTGGAAACTGTTATGTTACTCGTACCAGCCACTCATTGTAAACTGTAATCTGTTGGTGGCTCCAACGTCACTTCTCTGATTTATCACTCCATTAAGTGGAAACTGTTACGTTTACTCGCACCAGTCACTCAATGTGGACTGTAATCTGTTGGAGGCTCTAACGTCACTTCTCTGATGTAGCACTCCATTAAGTGGAAACTGTATTGTTACTGGTCATTCGACGTGGACTGTAATCTGTTGGAGGCTCTAACGTCACCTCTCTGACTTAGCACTCCATTAAGTGGAAACAGTTTTTTACTGGTCATTCGACGTGGACTGTAATCTGTTGGAGGCTCTAACGTCACTTCTCTGATTAGCACTCCATTAAGTGGAAACTGTTATGTTACTCGTACCAGCCACTCAATGTGGACTGCAATCTGTTGGTTGCTCTAACGTCACTTCTCTGATTTAGCACTCCATTAAGTGGAAACTGTTATGTTACTCGTACCAGCCACTCATTGTGGACTGTAATCTGTTGGAGGCTCTAACGTCACTTCGCTGATATAGCACTCTATTACGTGGAAACTCTATTGTTACTGGTCATTCGACGTGGACTGTAATCTGTAGGAGGCTCTAACGTCACTTCTCTGATTTAGCACTCCAATAAGTGGAAACTGTTATGTTACTCGTACCAGCCACTCAATGTGGACTGTAATCTGTTGGAGGCTCTAACGTCACTTCTCTGATTTAGCACTCCATTAAGTGGAAACTGTTATGTTACTCGTACCTGCCACTCAATGTGGACTGTAATCTGTTGGAGGCTCTAACGTCACTTCTCTGATTTAGCACTCCATTAAGTGGAAACTGTTATGTTACTCGTACCAGCCACGCAATGTGGACTGTAATCTGTTGGAGGCTCTAACGTCACTTCTCTGATTTAGCACTCCATTAAGTGGAAACTGTTATGTTACTCGTACCAGCCACTCGTCGTGATCTGTAATCTGTTGGAGGCTCTAGCGTTACTTCTCTTTTTTAGCATTCCATTAAGTAGAAACTGTAACTTGTACCAGTCTCTCAGCATGGATTGTAATCTGTTGGAGACTAACATCACTTCTCTAATGTAGCACTCCATTAAGGAGAAATGTTTGTGTTACTCATACCAGGCTCTCAGCATGTATTGTCATCTGTTGGAGGCTCCAATGTCGGCTCTTTGATAGAACTTAAACAACCTAAGTAAACAGGTTGTGTTTATAACCCTACGTAATCTAGGTTTCAGCTAAACTAGATCCAAACAAACCTTTTGTTGCTGAAGCGCCACTGAAACAACTAATTAACTTTGAATGGTAAAATAATACTGTCAGAACTTATACACTATAATTCACTTAGTATAAAATCTTTGTTAATCGTAGCCTTTATTTTAATTCGTACTTTTGCTTATTCTTTCAAAGTATAAGACTTAATTCTATAAGCCCATAGGCAATATTTTGTTTCATTGAGAGCTTTTTATTGAAAAAGTTTTGAAAAAGTATAAAATAATTATAATCGGTTCAATGCTTAAACATGAACACGAGCTTCTAATCAACATGATTTATAAGGAATTCCAAACTCTTATTAGCACGTTTTATAATATTTTAACGCTATAACTCTAGTCGTAGCTAATTTATTCATGACTTCATTTTAAAGTTAATATTGCTTTTCTTTGAGAGTTGATGCCTAGAAGCTTTATATATTATTTTTAGTAAATTACTGTACAAATAAAATAAAGTGTTTTTAAAACATTGCCACGATATTTCGGTGAAAACCGTCTTCAGGTGCATAATTGTATAAAATGTAAAAATATAAAAGAAAACAGTACAAACGAAAGTAAATAAACAGTGAATAAATAATAATAATAAATACAGATGACATGAACTAAATAATTGTTCCATATGTTGATTTCAAATTTAGACGTTTTTGGCTAAGTTATCTGATGTTGAATCCATGTGGAATTTTGCTCTTTAAAACCAATTGGTGTGCTTGTTCTAATGTTCTGAGGTAAATTGGGTTTGAATTTGTATGTACTTGCCGAATATATTTGACTGAATATGTATTTTCAAAGTTATTTTGTAAGTATATGTATTTTGAAAGTTAATATTGGAAATGTTTAGTTATTGGAAAATAAGTTATGAACTTTCCCTCTCTATAATGTTCATGAAATTCAAAATCTCCTATTTTGAATGCCTTACTGAAGTAAAAAATGAATGTTGACGACTAGTATTGACGTTCGACGAAACATTTAAGCAATCAAAAGATTTAGGATCTCTGACATAATATGCGATATCCTTTTCTCACCACGGGCTTTGCTAAGTAGTGGATGAATAATAAATCAGGATATTGACTGTTAAAATGTCCTAGAGAGAATTACCTTTTCTTTTTATCTACCTGTAAATACTTTGTTGGGACACTTTTAGTTCTGAACATCGCAATTTAGTTTTCTAGGCACATTTCTTAACCAAAAAATCTATTTTGCAGTACGGAGTTTAAATTTTTGTATTCACCATTCCAAACTTCTACATCTTTATTGTATGAATGTTCACAATTTTTTTTTTAATTTGGTTGTCAAATCTCACATCATTAATACAATTATGTAATATTATTTTAACACACTCTTTACATGCGAGTCAACCAACTGAAAGGACCTTGAGTATTTCATCAACTTGAAAGCATTCTATCATAAAATATGTGTTTCATACTGCATTACATTTTATGAAATCATACACCAGCTTTTTAGTATGATCGTCTTTACATAACTTTCATATATAAATGAAAATACCAATACCCTACACAGAGGCTGATAGAACATTTATTTTTGCGTTGTTTTTTCTTAATTCTTTTATTTAACGTTAAATTTTTACAGGCTGTGTTCTTTTTTATATTGCTTACATATAAAAAAAAACAAACATCAAAACATAATAAATGTATTCAAACTTGCAAATATACAAATTCACGTATACAAGTTCACGTTTTAGAGACGCGTAATTAATTAGATTACGAATGAAATCAATTAGCATAATTGATAAGTGAATTTAAAAATAAATTCCCAGTCAGGTTACTTATTTTATTACGATGTAAACAATGTGAAACCAGAGGGTAAAAGTGTATCCACTTGACTCAGTGCATAGGTACCGGAGCTTCCGCTATTGTGTAAAATTGTAAATAGATAATTCCAAAACCATAGACGATGAAAAGAGCTAAATTAACACGTGGCCGTTGAGCTAAATATCGTAGAGAATTGATTACGTGACTCATCGACCCGGATTGAGCAATAATGGCCAAACAAGGGTTGGGAGGGCGTGGGGGGGGGGTGCGGGCGATCATCTCGGTGTTAAATTGAATTCACCTGTTTGACCCTGTTAGCCAGTACCCGCCGCCCATAGATGTTGTACTGGCTGTAGTGTGGTGGGGGGGAGGTGATACATCATCAAACCACTAACTAACCGAGTCACAAATATTTGAGTTAGCCTTTAGAAGCGGCATTGTTTATCCTAGTTGCTGAGTGTTAGCGAAGATTGTAACGCTTTACGTAATAGCAGTTCAGGTGGTTGAGTGAATTATATTTCCGAGACCAATTTTGAGTTTGCCTTGTTTCCTCGACCAGGAAAATGTGCCAAAAAGTGTATATTTATGGTCATTGTAATTTATTTCGGTCTCAATATTTTTCGTTCTATAGTTAATTGTGCCTTGATTCCTGCTCAAGAAAATATA
This sequence comes from Homalodisca vitripennis, assembly GCF_021130785.1. Taxonomy (NCBI): domain Eukaryota; kingdom Metazoa; phylum Arthropoda; class Insecta; order Hemiptera; family Cicadellidae; genus Homalodisca; species Homalodisca vitripennis. The sequence continues at coordinate 136,564,380 of NC_060213.1, forward strand.
TATTTTACATGCACAGGTCTGAGAAGCCTACTTGTGTCAAAAGACAACTAAGATGGGTTTTATTTATAACAGTCTTTAAACGTATAGTAAAAGTTAGATAGTAACTGCGTCCTTCATATGTTTTATTCCCTTGATGAGTTCATGACAAATCGCTGGGAACAATAAAACTATTTTGTTAACTCTGTTGCCGAAATGGATGAAATTTTTTTGTTGTAGTAAAAAATGTTTTAATTCAGGTAACATTGGTCAAAATTGATGCTTTAAACTTCAACTTATATTAGAATAAGTTGTATTACCGACGCATGCAATACAATTGTAAAAAGTTGTTTACTGCAATAAAGAAAATTTCAGTTTGAATTTGAATATATGAAATACAGTACTGACCAAGCATCGTATACTTATGCTGAAATGTACAGTTACAAGTATATTTTTACTAAAAACTTCATTTTTTGTTTTATTTGGATACTTTTCTACTCTATGCTCAACAGCCGTTGCCGAAAACGTTGAAATAAGTGTTGCTGCTATCAAACTTACTCCATAATTTCACATTATAAAAAATTTAAAATAATGGTTAAATTAATTGAACATATGGTTGATTAAATTTAACAGGCTCTTTCAATTCATTCAACTTTAGACACCAGGTTGGGATTTTCGCAACCTTTGACGCCAGTAGGAGGTAGCCCGGAGGGATTTTTGAATTAAACGTAAGTTTATATGTTAAACAGGAACGCTAAGAATGTCCATGTAAAATGTAAGTACAAACGGCTGAATAGTTTGCGCCTGAGAGCGTAAGAAACTAACAAACTCGCTTTCGCATTTGTAATATTAGTTAGGGTTCAGTGGTAATGGGACATCCTCCTCCTCAATGTGTTCATATACACCGCAAATTCAACGTATCAAATAGCATGCCATCGATTTAAAGTGATTAATAAAATATGAAGTGATATAAACAATAATTTACCCGAAATGATTGCCTGAGTTTAACAACAAAGGCTGGTGTATTTGAAACTTTGAATATATTGCGAGGCATTACAGGTTTTCGTTATTGTCAAGAACATCATAGAAAAAGAGGCACTGGCTGGATATTTTTATCACAATTTTTTTCTTTTAATAAGGTTCAAATAAAAACGGAATGGATTTATAATGTGACGCTTTTACAATATGTACATGAGTTTTGCATCAGGTGCAGACGTGTATCTGTTCATTTACGGCTTAGGGAAATAATATATATTTCAATGATATAATTTATGAAAATGGCATATTTAAATATGTTTTAATAGCAAAATACATTTTTTAATGAAACACGTCACTCTAGTGGCTGCTGAACAGTAGCTATTGGATTGGGCATTGTCTATTTCTATTATTTCGCCTATGTCAGATTATCCTTATCATGATATTATACAAATCAGCTGATCGAAGCTTCAAGAAATGTATTGTAACACCGCAATCGACTCATTATTGCACTAAAGTACATTCAGATAGGAAAGACAGGTCAAGGTCAAGCTTTGAAAATGATCACTACTAGTTTTAATAGATCTCATTATAGCGATTTAATGAAAGCCAATAGTTGACGGGGTAGGAAACTGTAACATAATGAGATAAGGTAAACAATTCAATACTTATTACGGTCAGATTCCGTTATATAACGCTTAACATTTTTCAATGAACTTAGAACGTTATAAAACGATGTAGTTGAGTAACAGAACTAACATTCTATCAATCAACAAGCATTTCCAGGTATTGCGATCGGTATTGTCGCTGTTATCTTATCTTTCTCGAGAATCCCGATTACGGCAGGGCGCGCGGCATCACATGATTATTTAAGTTTTTTGCACGGTACATTACAAATCAATTTATATTTCTGATCAGCCCCTCTAGAATTTGATATTTTACTGATGGGTACTATCTCGAGGGATGTTTTTCTTTCGTTGACATCAGCGCGGGCTTCGACAGCACCTTCGGCCGGAGGCACTCGCATTTTGGGTGGCGGAGTGTGATCAAGAATAAAAACAAGTTTTGTCTGTTTTTTTTTCAATAAAGAGTTTAGTTTTTGTTTGGTAATGTTTGTTTTTGTTGTTGGAGAAATGTAGGGGTGTGGTCGATATAATACGTAAGTAGGTACCCTTTTTTCTTAGCTAGTAACCAATTGTAATTCATTATAATCATCCGTAAATGAAAAATTAGCGTTGGGGGCATAATGTTAGTTCTGTTACTCAACTACATCGTTTTATAACGTTCTTAGTTAATTGAAAATAGTTTAAGCGTTGGGGGTATATAACGGAATCTGACCCTTATTACATAATTTCATCAATTATTGTTACAGTTTTATAATGAAGATTTATCCGTCATAGAAATACCCCCAATACGTAGCAGTGAGGAGTACGTGGGTTGCTTTTAAAAATTGAGGTTAAATCAAAAACATAAAAAAAAACATTAATACACCCTTGTTTCCACTTTGTACCTTCAGTGTGGGATTAGCACAACAGGTTTTTATAGGTGTATGAAAAAGTTCTGAAATGCCTGAAAGAATAAAACACTGCTGCTTTAATTTGGGGTGTAATTAAAAAGTCCTGTCAAAGAATGCCTTAATGAGTCGTCGGGCGAGTTGGGACGTGACAAAAAGCGCGGGAAACACAATGCCCCCTCTCTTCCCGCCGTGTCTCTTCCCGCCATGCCCCTTCCCGCCATGCCGGTTAGATGACAGATGTCGCATAGTCATGCTTCATCAGCGGAATATAATTAACCGAATACATTTCCATTATTGTGAGACGAGTGTTTTTCACCTCTAATAAAAGCCTTTAAACTTTATTTCGGTTTTTATTGGTGTTATGTTATTGTACTGTGCAGTTTAGTATTTTTTTATATTGGGATTTGAATTTGGTAGTGTTTATGTTTTTTCAAAATGATTTTTAAAATAAAAATTTGTTCATGTCAAAAAATCATTCACATTCTCAGTAGGAATATTGACAAATTCTGTGGTGCGTTCGGTTTTCGGTTGATGTTTTTTAATAAAAAAAATCTTAAACATTACTTTTTAAGATTCCTCAACGACCTGAAAGCAGGCTATGTTGTTATCGGTACACAAGGTATTGTGGACATTTTTGAATTAGAAAATGGGAGCATCTGGGAGTTAGACCAGAAAAAGAACTACTAAAGATAATGGTATGAATTATTACAGGATGTATGTAAAATTTGGCGTTTTTTATATATATAATTAATATTTCTTATTTAAAAAATCATAATAGGGTAGTAAAAATATATCTGAACAAAACCCCAATTTTCTTAATTTTTGCTTTCTTCATTTTTTCATTTATGGGGAAAAACAATTGTACTTAGTTAGGGAGAGATGACTTTTTAATATTTTGCGAAAATTTGTAATTTATTTATGTAATATTAATCAGTTTTACATATTGTCGTCCCCAAATCATTTTATGAAGTACCGTCCTATCTTTTATTCTAGTACACAATCTCTTCATTAAGTACTCGTTATTAAACATGTTAGCAGCCCAGAGGCTTTGATTTTTAAGGGCGAATGCCCAACGTGCTATAACGGGCTCCAGTTTTTGTTTCGAACTGGAGACCAAAAACTTTTATAGAGCGGAGTTCAGTTTATCTTATAATTGATTCAATTTTCTCAAAACGTAAACTAGCAAAACGGATGAAAACTTCAACGGATTAACAAACTCACCAAAAATGAGTCATATTCAGAGGTTTTGTTGAACCGTTTGTGCTTTCAGACTTTTTCAAAAAAGGTTTGTTGAAAATAAGGCTTGTAGGCTTTGTATACACCGTTTTAAACCTCACATGAAAATTGTCGTACGTATCACCCTAGTTGGGTAAATACAATCCAAAATCCACCCAAGGAAATTTATTCAAACACGGGAAAGAAACAGAAAATGTGTACAACAAAGTACTTTCTATGTTTAAAGTTGGTTATTGACGAGGGAAGGTTTGAAAGGATAACAGGATTTCGGAGATTTGCCATCGTTATAGGTTATAAAAGGTATAACACAACGTTTCGAGGATTGGAATCTATCCTCTTTTTCATCCCACTGTTATCCTCGTACTTGTGATTTATGCTCGGGACTTACATTCTGTGCAGTGACAACCCCTGGACTGGCCTTCAAGCAGCTTTTGGGTATGTTTGAACCTCTTTCTTTCCTTTTTTTACTTCTTTCTGTTCGTTATTTTTGAATGTATGAATACCTGCCCCACCTGTCAAACAGGATAGATTCCAATCCTCGAAACGTTGTGTTATACCTTTTATAATCTACAACCGTGGCAAATGTCCGGAATCTTCCTATATTAAACATGAATAATTTAAGAGTATTGTACATTTAAGAGTTAAATTCTATATTACAGTAGATTCCCTCTTAACCGGCCTTGGATCAATCGTCCATCGGATTAACCGACCTTTCTAGGAAGACATGACTTCTGCCGCGGCGACGAACCGTTAAAAAACGCGTTCCTCTTTTTCTAAACGCGTTAGAGTTTTGATAGTGCCTTTACAAGTTTCAATACTATCAATAGTAAATGACGTGTAAGGTTACGAATACGCTGATAGCAACGCGATGCAAAGTAACGGTAAACTATCAAATGTACGTGACCATACGGAATAAAATACACGTAGCTCACCGCTACGTGATCCGCGTATTTTATCCCATATGTTTACTGTATTTGATATTTCTCAAGTAAAATAAAATGTTTTACTATTCATTAGGAATGCAAAATTGAGTTGAACATTGTCATAATCGTATATTATTCATACAAATAATATTATACATAATATTATTTGTACATTCCCTTTGGAATTTAATCAGACAAGGCATTTGAGAAATACAATTTAATAAACCTACGTCAAAGAGAAAAGCCTCGCAAGAAGTCCTTCAATGCTCTGTTCAGGAGATAATTTTTTACATCAAAATGGTTTCACTAGTTTTTATGTAGTTTTGTAGAGCATTAAACCATTTTGGTCTAAGGTGTGTGGTATTTTTTTAATGCATCCGTGGTGATGCTTTGGCACCATAAGGCAGGTCGAATCGTCTGGAATAACGATGTGTATGTACTGGGAAAGATTACATGGTTTTAAGAGTAAACACACATATTGAATATATGAATAATGATGGAAGGGGTAAGGGGGTGACCACGGGGGAATACTTCTCGGCAACTCTCCCGGCTCCTAAGGCCACAAATAACCCTCACAGCCATTTTCTGCGGTATAAAAACCCGGTTGAAAAATGATGACGATGGAGTTACCCTAAAGAGGATACCATATAATACCAGTGGAAAAATAACCATAACACATCATTTTAACAATAAATTTATCCAAGAATCCAGATAAATATTTAATAAAGACAACTGTTTAGTTTTCTGCATTGTTGATCAACCTGAATTTTTCAATTAAAGTCAGGATCAAAGTGTATCCCTAAGAAACGAACGGAATTAGATTAAAAACTTGTAGCCCCATTATATTGAGTGGTAAAGATTAGGATTTCAGTCGAAGTCTTTTGTTGTTCAAAATAGAGCTGACTTGTTTTATCTATGTTTAGAGACGCTTTTATAGAGCGGAGTTCAGTTTATCTTATAATTGATTCAATTTTCTCAAAACGTAAACTAGCAAAACGGATGAAAACTTCAACGGATTAACAAACTCACCAAAAATGAGTCATATTCAGAGGTTTTGTTGAACCGTTTGTGCTTTCAGACTTTTTCAAAAAAGGTTTGTTGAAAATAAGGCTTGTAGGCTTTGTATACACCGTTTTAAACCTCACATGAAAATTGTCGTACGTATCACCCTAGTTGGGTAAATACAATCCAAAATCCACCCAAGGAAATTTATTCAAACACGGGAAAGAAACAGAAAATGTGTACAACAAAGTACTTTCTATGTTTAAAGTTGGTTATTGACGAGGGAAGGTTTGAAAGGATAACAGGATTTCGGAGATTTGCCATCGTTATAGGTTATAAAAGGTATAACACAACGTTTCGAGGATTGGAATCTATCCTCTTTTTCATCCCACTGTTATCCTCGTACTTGTGATTTATGCTCGGGACTTACATTCTGTGCAGTGACAACCCCTGGACTGGCCTTCAAGCAGCTTTTGGGTATGTTTGGTATTTTTTTTAATGCATCCGTGGTGATGCTTTGGCACCATAAGGCAGGTCGAATCGTCTGGAATAACGATGTGTATGTACTGGGAAAGATTACATGGTTTTAAGAGTAAACACACATATTGAATATATGAATAATGATGGAAGGGGTAAGGGGGTGACCACGGGGGAATACTTCTCGGCAACTCTCCCGGCTCCTAAGGCCACAAATAACCCTCACAGCCATTTTCTGCGGTATAAAAACCCGGTTGAAAAATGATGACGATGGAGTTACCCTAAAGAGGATACCATATAATACCAGTGGAAAAATAACCATAACACATCATTTTAACAATAAATTTATCCAAGAATCCAGATAAATATTTAATAAAGACAACTGTTTAGTTTTTTGCATTGTTGATCAACCTGAATTTTTCAATTAAAGTCAGGATCAAAGTGTATCCCTAAGAAACGAACGGAATTAGATTAAAAACTTGTAGCCCCATTATATTGAGTGGTAAAGATTAGGATTTCAGTCGAAGTCTTTTGTTGTTCAAAATAGAGCTGACTTGTTTTATCTATGTTTAGAGACAAAGTAAAGATGTCTTGTTTTACAAGGCAAAGTTAGGGCTAAGAAGCCATCTCTAAACACTTAATCTGGGCTTAAAGGTGACTTCCGAACCACTATCAATGACCGGGCAGGCGGACTGCTTGCAAGGACAGGGTCGCTCAGCGGTCACCCATCCAAGTAGCAGCCACGCCGACGTTGCTTAATCCGGTTATCTTGCGATAATCGTTATACCCGCTACACTGCGCCATTGGCAAATGTGTCTTTCAAAACCACACACACCAAGATTCAGTAATATTGACTGAAGAGCTATATCAAGTAATTGAGTAGACTTTGTAGCTAGTTCAACAGCACTTGTATCATGAGCGTATTCCAACAAGTAATCTTTTAAATTGTTGTTATTAAGATCATTTGTATATAAAAGAAACAAAGTAGGACCTATAACAGAACCTTGGGGAATGCTAGAGATTATATAAAGAAACCTAGAACTAAAATTGTACAGAGAATTCATCACTTAGACACTTTGTTTTACCAGACAGGTTGAAGTGAAATAATTGCAGTGTAACTCCACCAAAACCTTCTGAGCACATGTCATGTTTTTAAACTACATTAATAACTCCATTTTCTGAGACAGATGTAAAAAAAACAGATGAGTTGCACCGAAGTAAAGGGTTTATGGTTGAATATAATATAAATTTCGAGGAACTTTGGAAACTTTTACAAAAATTGTATTAACAAATTCGGCAATGTCGTTGACTGGATTAAATGGATGGTTGGATGGGGATAAATCTGCCAAACGACTCTAGCCTTATTACTGCCATTTTATACGTTTTTCTGCCGACGTAGATTTAGCCTCGCAAATGGCTTTACTCTAATCTCGCTTTTTGACTCAAAAACTGTTGAGTATCCATGCTGAAGTATACAAGAGTCTCTGAGGTCATCTTTACCTAGTAATTGCATTACTCACCAAGGTCAGTAGGATTGTCGTAAAGAAAATTGAATATAAATGTTCTCTCCGATGAGTGGCCAAGACCAGTTCACTGAACCTATTTGCATGAGCTTTTGGCAAAATTTTAAACAGGGGAAGGCTAGTACAGTCTGATGTTTTTGGATTATCAGTAGAAGATAATTTTATTAGCCGCGATTCATGATCAGATTTACAGCTATGAACTGTGGCAATAGTCATTTCAATAGAATCAATATTTGTAATCACATTATAAATACAAGAAACTTCAGATGACGAAAGACGTGTTGTTTTATTTATAGCAATTTGAAAAAAAAAATTGATTATACCTGAAAGCAACAAAAATGACTATTATTTTGATTCCAGAAATGGACAACTGTGGATCCCCACAGATGATCACATTTTTGTTATTCTTCATAAGAAATTATAACTTATCTTCAAAACTGTCACAAAATGTTCTTAAGTCAGAGTTAGGTGATCTGTAAAATGCAGCAATGACTAAACCAAATGAAGATACAGCTCATGATACCGACTCAATTATTTGACAATTCGCATCACATCGCTGTCCGTGTATTCGTACCCTAATGTGAGCGAGTAATAATTTATACATATAATAATTTATTATATAATAATTATATATTTAATAATTTATTATATATAATTATTATATGTATAAATTGTATTATGTATAAATTATTATATATAATAATGTATATATACATATAGCAGTCCTAATACATATGATAATTTTGATTTTATTTTGATGTATAATCAATTAAATTACTGCTAGGTTTTACCTTTTTGGGGGTTTTGTAGTGGTTTTTACGGTTTTCGGTTTAAACGAACTATTGGTTATCCGACCTATAGCCGATCCCATAATGGTCGGTTGAGAGGGAGCCTGCTGTGGATAATTTTACTAAACAATACTTAAATAGTATTTCTTTAAACCTATACTGTACAATAACCATTTCATACCCATCATCTGAAAAGTTCAGTCGACTATAGCGCGGTAACTAAGTTGGACTTTAGCCCGATTCAATTAGAGCAAACGTAAGTCATTGATGAAAGCAATTATTAGTCCACAAAACTAACAGCTGTGCCCCAACACGCGGTAGGAGCAAATTTACACTTCCTCCACAGACATAAACTTGTTTGATTTCATAACACTCAGGGCAGTGCTCTATCCAGTAGTCATCTCTTGATGTAATTGATATAGTGAGATCTTGGTTTTATACTCCATGGTTTAACACTCCATGGTTTTCTTTTGCGTTCTTTGTCCCTTCATTTTTATTTAAGAATTTTAGTATGTTTCGTACTTTCTGTTATGCCGCTTTAATAAGGCAAAGTAGTGATTATAGTATATAGGTTTAACTATTGAACCAGATCATATGTTTTGGTCCAACCTAACTAAATACCTTCTCTACACCTGTGACCTCTTGAAATTTGAGGGGTGATATTATTTGAAGGCAGTCTGTACTATTAGTACATAGAAGATCTAATATAGGTTATAATACCTTTCCAGTATCGGTTCAAATAGCTTTTCTGCATAATGGTTCAACTTTCAATTGGACACTACTAAACTTATGGTACACCGTGCAAAGTAGGTTTATTTTAGACCTTGGGTAAAGTAAAGATGTCTTATTCTTCCTGGCGTAGTTAGGGCTATCATCTCTAATACTTAACCTGGGGACCAACGTCTTAAAGGTGACTTCCGAACCACCACCAATGGCCGGTCAGGCGGGCTGCTTGCAAGGACAGGATCGCTCAGCGATCACCTATCCAAGCAGCAGCCACGCTCGACGTTGCTTGATCCGGTTATCTTGCGATAACCGTTGTAACCGCCTCACTACGCCATTGGCAGACAAGAGCAAGAGGTAAACACTGACCGAAGTATATTTCCGAGACCTATGCATTATTATTTTCTTGGTCAGGGTTACAAGGTAGATTCAGCTGTGATGTTAAAAATATAGCACCTCTGTCTAGGTGAAGAGGTATTCTCATTGTCTCATCAGGTCCACAATTTGAACCATAAATGCTCCTTCACGTGCACAAAATATGACATAAGGGTCTTGTCAAGTTCTGATAATCTTAACCAAGAACACTTACATAATATCTACCTGATGTATGAATACTTACGTTTGAAAAATTCATAGGACTCCATCATATTACGTCATAAGGACTTCGATCTCGAAAATTGAGTGCGAAGCCGCGGGTAACAGCTTGATTAAGATATAACAATGTTTTGTAAGACATCTACCTGAAGACCAGCTATTTCTCAGACTTAAACGCCCTAAATAAATCAAGCTTTGCCTTAGTCATCGAATTTTGCAAAGCACACCATGTCTAAAAATGTCCAACACAATTGAAATTCTGGAATATTTTGGCCTCATTGTGCATGGACCTTTAGTCAATAGATGTTAAACTAAAATTAACGACTGCTTTAGGGGATGCCGCCATTAAAAATTATAACTGTTTATAGTTGCAATGACAGTTACAATGGAATATTAAAACGACTCCGACAGCAATAGACCATATCTCACTGTATTCAGAGTGCATATTCAGTGTAATTTCACTGATGTGAGGAACAGGAAAGGTCATGGCATATTCAAGGGAATATTGAACACGTTTGCTGTTTTCTGTTTGCATTTCTCTCATCGACACGCTTTCCTAATAAAACTTCTGGCATTCATAATGTCCAACGCTGGTGCATTATATCACCACATTCTGTAATTAGCGGTGTAGTTAATCACTTAAATGTGTTTGCATGTTAACGTACGTTTATTTTCAGGATACATTCATACATGATAGAGTTATGAATATTGTAGATTCAATGTTTTCTGAATCAAGTTTTTCTCTTTCCAAAATTGAGAATCTTTTTGTTTACAATTTCGTTCATTAAAACGTGTTAGTCAACCAGAGTAATTTTGGACAGACACTACTAAAACAAGTTGTGAATTTTAATTTAAAGTTTAGTAATAAATCCTGGTATTATCAGTATAAACACTGTATTTTGCATTACTAATAACAATGGTTACTTCTAGAAATATCAAATTTATTACCAATGGTTATGTTATTGTTACTTTTCGCTAGTAAACGTTTAGGTTAATTTTTCAGCCAACTTCTGTGGTTTACACAAAAAGTAGCTGTGGTGGGAAGGTTTATTCAATGTGTTCCTTCTCCTCTGTCTAGGTGACGAGGCATTCTCATTTTTTCATCAGGTGCACAATTAGTAACACTACGATGGTTTATACACGATCCCCAAGCACGGTGAAGCAACTGAGTTTTCTGCACATAACGTAGATTTGGTGGGGAGGGTCGATTCAATGTCAACGTTGAGTTTAGCCCCAGTTCACCGTCCTCTTAGAGCAGCGTCTGAAATCTGACTATAACTAGATTACTCTTTATTTTATAAGCTAGGTGTTCCAGGTGTCGAAACGATGTAAAAAGTTCGTGTTAAGCCTCTTCGTTGCCGAATTCTTTGAATCTGTTCAGACGAACATGACTCCAGATTCCAGGAGTAAAGTCTGTGACAGCGTCAGATTCCAGATGCTGCACTAAGAGGAAGGTGAACTGGAGCTTAACTCAACTTCTGCCGTTTAATTCTGTAATGCCGTTTAACTACTTTCATACTTAATGGAAATTGAAGTTTCTGTAAATTTGAGAGAATGTACAAAAAGTCTGACATTTGTCCATATGCACTTCCTCATCGACATACTACTCTTTTAAAAAAAGGTCTGGCTTTCATATGCCAAATACTGGTCATATTCTCAACATCTAAGTTACAAAACTGCCATTTAATAGGTCAATATCTTGAGCTACAGATGTCTCAGCTGCTGTCCATTAATTAGTATTTATTTAATTAACCAAAATGATGGTTGTTGAACTTTGAACTAGAGCAATGCCTAAAAAATGTATGATATAAAATATTATTCATCTATCTCCTTATATATCTCATCAAAGTACTTGAATATTATTGTGGCTTGTTTGTTACTTCTGGTTTTCCATTAAACAGGGCACCGTTACAGTTTCTATTGGAAATAATATATGCATAGTTATTTACCTGTCACAAAATATTCTTCCAAACACTGAAAGCACACCGCACCACTCTTTAAAAGTCTCTATAGAATAAAGTTTATTACTGTCACCAGGCTACACAATTATTAGGTTTTTGGATTTGTGAGTACAAGTCGACGAACCAAACGAACTGACCCAACAGCATGTTTTAATCAAGTGAAAAACCACACAACTCATTGGCTAAAACAACACGGAAATGCTCCAACTTGTTGCAACAGCCCAGAACATGACACGACTTGTCGACTCAGATTGCGCAACTCTCGCAATCACTCAAAACTGTTTGTCTGTTACAACTCTTCCGCCTGGCCCTGGTTGCGACCAGTTTCAATTGTGTCACACAACTTTACTATTTCGTCAATCAATTTGTTTCACTTTCAGTTTTACTCACCCATCAAGTCAAAATAAAGGACGGTTGTATTTGAAAATTCCGGATCTCCCACAAAAACATTTTCATATATTTAAATCAGTATCATATTCTACCCATTTTAAATATAAATCATTAAATATAAATTTAAGAATTAGCTTCTAGTCTCCCTTAGAAGCTTCTAGGATAAGAATACTTAAAAGCACGTAAAATCAAGTTCCCCAGCAGCTCCTATGATAATACTCCTGAGAACGATCGTCTATGACAAGTTTAAAGGAAACTAATACATGAATATTTGAAGTTAAAACTTTTATTGAATTGCACTCTACTTCAATAAAATGTACAATGAAAAAGCCAAACAATAGTCAAAGGTGGACTAGCAAAATGTTGTTAGCTTGTTAGTTAAGGTGATTCGCAATACCCAAATAATTTGTAGTGGTGTCTTTGAATATCAATGAATTTATATTTTGTTACTTCTGTATCAAAGTCTCTTAATATGCTATAATACGTTTATAATAATAACGTATTGGGTTTCCAGTGGTATCAATGCACCGAATTTGGACATTTCGTATATATAAAGTGTAAGCTTATATGAGGCTTAGTCTCCTTTAAAATCATCTACGATAAAACTCCTTAGAAGCACTTAGAATCAGGTTCATTTAGAAGCATCTAGGATAAGGCTTCTTAGAAGCACTTAGAATCAGGTTCTTCAGAAGCATCTAGGATAAGGCTCCTTAGAAGCACTTAGAATCAGGTTCTTCAGAAGCATCTAGGATAAGGCTCCTTAGAAGCACTTAGAATCAGGTTCATCAGAAGCATCTAGGATAAGGCTCCTTAGAAGCACTTAGAATCAGGTTCTTCAGAAGCATCTAGGATAAGGCTCCTTAGAAGCACTTAGAATCAGGTTCATCAGAAGCATCTAGGATAAGGCTCCTTAGAAGCACTTAGAATCAGGTTCATCAGAAGCATCTAGGATAAGTCTCCTTAGAAGCACTTAGAATCAGGTTCTTCAGAAGCATCTAGGATAAGGCTCCTTAGAAGCACTTAGAATCAGGTTCTTCAGAAGCATCTAGGATAAGGCTCCTTAGAAGCACTTAGAATCAGGTTCTTTAGAAGCATCTAGGATAAGGCTCCTTAGAAGCACTTAGAATCAGGTTCTTTAGAAGCATCTAGGATAAGGCTCCTTAGAAGCACTTAGAATCAGGTTCATCAGAAGCATCTAGGATAAGACTCCTTAGAAGCACTTAGAATCAGGTTCTCCAGAAGCATCTAGGATATGGAGAAGCACTTAGAATCAGGTTCTTCAGAAGCATCTAGGATAAGGCTCCTTAGAAGCACTTAGGACCGAGTTCCGGACAAATATTCCGAGTACACTAATTTATGTATCTCTTTACGTATTACCATAATGAGTTATTAATAAACCCTCCAACTGTTGTTTATCAAAATTTTGATAAACATAACCCTTAGCGGATTGTTGTTCGTCAAAATTTTGATAAACAAACATTCCCTTGCATAATCACTCATAACAGTATATTCCGGCAACGTATCGATTCGATTCATGCACCATTGGATTCGGGGAAAAAAAGCATAAGGAATACTATAGTTTTATTCCTTTTTGAATTGTAGTTGCAAAGTACCAAGTTCGTAGTTTGGAACGTAAAAGATGTGACCGCCATGTTGTCGATGCCGTCTGAGTTGTTGATGTGACGAGTCGTGTTTATTAGTAAGTTTTAGTAGGTTTATTTGTGTTTTAGTGTTGTGTTTAGTGTGTGTGGTGAATTGTTAAATATTGCAGTAGTGCAAATAAATTTATTTTAGAATAAATAAATTTCTCGAAAATTTTTCGCAAAAGTTTTGAGTAATGACAAAATGAAACTTTTTTCGACTCTTCAAAAAAAAGTTATGGAATTTATTTTACTACTGCTGTATAGTTTACTTCATTCTGAGTAATAAAATATGCAATATAACATGTATTGAAGTAAAACTGTATTAGTAAAACTTTTATTAGCAAACTCTTACATATACACCCTATTTTCACAATTTATGCGCATCGCTGCTTTTTGTTATATAGTGTTATTATAGTTTCATAAATTTGTATAATGCTTATGTGTTTCTGAAACTAGAATAAATTTGACACACAATGGTACTCTCACTTTTATAGTTTTCTTACTATAACTTGGTTTGCTAGGTATGGTCCCCCCAAATAAAAAAAAAACAAAATGTAAATTTTGAATTTCACGGAAAAAAAAATTTTAGTAAAAATTTTTTTTAAGGCCAAATTTAAATACTAATATTATTATATGTTTAATTCTGAACACAAAAATATATACTTCTATATATATTACTTTTAATTTATATTTTTAATAAATTTTTTAAAAAAACCCTTGCACGAGGCTCGAAAACATGCCGCCACTACAGGAAAAAATGACTGCCAGTTGGAGGGTTAATAAATTAATCAATCTGTAGTTGCTTTTTAACACCTGAGTGAAGAATTTGGATTTGAAAACCTAGTGAGAAAAGGCAGTTTTCATATTTAATTTATGTGATTAGTTACCGCATTCCTGTTTAGTTACTTTTGTTTGAATAATGAATTAAAACTGTACATAATTGGTTGTTTAATCGGGTTTTCTATGAGACAACTTTTAGACTACGGAATTTAGTTTTACATAATCTTTTAATTTTATCATTGGCCAAAATTTAACTTGTGACTGGAGTGGGCGGGTGTAGATAACGAAAGATATATTAATAATGGAAATTGTAACATCAACATTACGTACCAAGTTTCTATGCAAAAGATTTGACATACAACCCATCTCCGAATTTGAGACATAAGATAACTTGTAATATCAACATAATATCTATAAAAGCTTCAGAGTAGTAACAGTAGAATAGGGGGGTAATGAAATCACTGCATTAATATTGGTATTACGTTTGTGGAAAAACCTGTGACAACCCAGTCGTGACAAAATGTAAAACTAGAACTATCATACGATACCTGACAGAAGACTCTTGTGAAATACAAGAAAAAGTCGTTGTATTAATGAAAAAGAGAGGGAAATTGGGTGAGAGGGTATAATGGAAGATCCATCATCGTTGACAGTTCAGCGTAAAACTTCTTAACAAACCTGTGATAACCCAGCCGTGCCAAATATAATACTAGAACTATAATATGATACCTGATTGTGAACTACAAGAAAGAGACGTTGTGGCAATGAGAAAGAGAAGGAAGTAGGCTGGGATGTGATGGGGGGGATATAATGGGAGATACATCATTGTTGACAGTATAAACAACTTCTCAACAAACCTGTGACAACTCAACCATGGCCAGATCAGATACTAAAGCTACCTTGTGATATTGGGTAGATCTTTAAAAGTTTCAAGAAAGAGACAACGTGGCAGTGAAAAAGAGGGCAATAGGGTGGGAGGGGAGATCATGTAAGTTACATCATTGTTGTGGGTTCGACATTACATTTCCAAACAAAGTACACTTTGACCTTTGTATTAGTACCTTTAAGCCTTGGCCAGATCTAATACTTGAAGTTTCTTGCAATGTTTGACGACAGAATGTCTTTGAAAGAAGATTTTCAAATTATAGTTTTTAGGAGCCTATTGAATGTTAATTACCCTCTTGAAAAATGTATTCTAAATAAAATATTTTAATTGAAATATTGAGTAGTTACACATATCTTTATATTTTATCTTCTTAAAATTAAAAATCGTATTTAATCTTTTACCTTTTATGTGTAAGGTAAAGGAACAACTCTATTGTTATTGTTCCTTTTCACTTTATGAGAGGTACAGTATTGTTCTTATATGGTTAAATTTGTATAATTTGATATTCTTTCACGTTATATATTGTCTAACTTGTGGGAACTTGTCTGAACTTACAGAATTGTTAAAAAACAATTGAAAGTTTATAGGTGTATTTGAATTCATTTTTGGCTATCAAAAACACACAGTGAATGCGTAAAAATAAATAAGTCAAAACTATCTAGTTACGATCGTGTGTGTAAGCTTCAGATGCCGCGCTTTGTGTCAGATTTAACACCACAAAATTGTGACCTAGATACCTTTACAAAGCTCCTAATCACCTTGTGGATTATACACGGTTTACCGCCACCGTACTGTAGGGGTAACGCCTGTGGCTTTCTAACTACGAGAAGAGGCTTTCATAGGTTCGATTCCCCGAGAGGTTAGTACAAATTTCTTCAAAAAGTGTATAAACTGATGGTGTTTTCTTTAAAATCATTAATATTTTCAATATAAAATCCCAAATAATTGAAAAGTACAGAGGTTTTATTTAAATGTGTCATTTATTTTAATGTGTCAATTAGTTAAATGTGTCAATTGATTGAGTGTGTCAATTGTTTGAATGGGTCAATTATTTAAATGTGTCAATTATTTGAAGGTGTCAATTGTTTGAATGTGTCAGTTATTTAAATGTGTCATTTATTTGAGTGTGTCAATTATTTGAATGTATTAATTATTTGAAGGTGTCAATTGTTTGAATGTGTCATTTATTTGAATGTGTCAATAATTATTTGAATGTGTCAATAGTTATTTGAATGTGTCAATCATTTGAATATGTTAAGTGTTTGAATGTGTCAATTGTCTGAATGTGTCTATTATTTGAAAGTGTCAATGGTTTGAATGTGTCAATTGTTTGGATGTGTCAATGGTTTGGATGTATCAGTTGTTTGAATGTGTCAGTTGTTTGAATGTGTCAATTGTTTGAAAGTGTAACTTTTTGGAATGGGCCAGTAATTTGAATGTGTTAATTATTTGAATGTGTCAATTATTTGAATGATGACATAATATATCATAATACATTGCTGTAAAGTCTGAAGGTAGAAATTTAATATTTAATAGACATGATTTTTAAAATAGCAAATAGAAACTTAATATGGTCAGAGAGAGGTGTTTTGCTTTTCGAAAGACTTATCAGACTGTGGTTGGTAAATAAGTATAGTCATAACATAGGTTATGAAGGTGGAGAGGGTTTATTCAATTCGAACGTTAAGTTTAGCTCCACACCACCGAATATCTGACAGTATCACAGACGTGACTCCTGGAATCTGGAGTCCACATTCTTCTGAAGAGATAAAAAATTAGGTGTCGAAGATTAAATCAAACTAAAATTTTGAATTGAATGAACCCTTCCCACCAAAGCTACTTTATGTGCAGAAAATTCGATTGATCCGTCGGGCTTTGAGATTGTGTCTAAAACATCGTAGTGCACTTAATAATGCTCCCGATGAGACACATGATTATGCATGTGCTCAGATACATCTGAAAGTTAGTGTTTCCATATGAAATTGTATAAATTTAAAATGTTCATGGTAACAGTAACTAATTTATTTAATAACGGAAAATGCTAAGTACAGTACTTTAAAGTCACATTTTATATCACCCTTCTTCATAAGGTAGTAAAATGATATTTACTAATTTATTTATAACATATTTCTTTCATTGCCATTATCATTATTTGTGATAAAATGTAAATGTAAATGTAAAATGTAATTCTTGTTTATAAAATGTAATTACTTAAAGCTTTTTAATAGTGTCCGGGGGGAAACGAACGATTTCTGAGACTTACTTGTCATTTTCAAATATTCAAATAAAAAATTGCTCTAGAGAAAATTAAAAATATTGATATCAATTTATTGACAATAATCATTATAAAACAGACTTCCCGTGAGTAGAGCTTATTTAAGTCATAATAAAGTTTCTTCTCAATAGACAAACAAGGTTATCATAAATGCTATTCGACCCTTAAATCAGAACTTTGGACAAAAGTAACCCGTACCACTGTCACAAGCATATTACTGAATAAGTTAATTTTGCACTTTGAAGACAATCACCATGCGAGCTTAGTTCTCATTAAGCCTATATGCATTGATCCACGATGTACAAAAACAGATTAGAACCTCTTTGTGAATGGAACCGATGAATGATTGGTTGTGTGTGACATTTGAAGACAACCTCAATGCGAGCTTAGTTCTCATTGAGTCTATATGCATTGATCCACGATGTACAAAAACAGATTAGAACCTCTTTGTGAATGGAACCGATGAATGATTGGTTATGTGTGACATTTGAAGACAACCTCAATGCGAGCTTAGTTCTCATTGAGTCTATATGCATTGATCCACGATGTACAAAAACAGATTAGAACCTCTTTGTGAATGGAACCGATGAATGATTGGTTATGTGTGACATTTGAAGACAACCTCAATGCGAGCTTAGTTCTCATTGAGTCTATATGCATTGATCCACGATGTACAAAAACAGATTAGAACCTCTTTGTGAATGGAACCGATGAATGATTGGTTGTGTGTGACATTTGAAGACAACCTCAATGCGAGCTTAGTTCTCATGAGTCTATATGCATTGATCCACGATGTACAAAAACAGATTAGAACCTCTTTGTGAATGGAACCGATGAATGATTGGTTGTGTGTGACATTTGAAGACAACCTCAATGCGAGCTTAGTTCTCATTGAGTCTATATGCATTGATCCACGATGTACAAAAACAGATTAGAACCTCTTTGTGAATGGAACCGATGAATGATTGGTTATGTGTGACATTTGAAGACAATCACAATGCGAGCTTAGTTCTCATGCTTTCTTGGACAAAGGTATTTCAAGCCCTATCCAAAGAAAAATGTTAGAGCAATAAGGTTTAACGACCCTCAACAAAAATCGGTACATTACTTCTTTGTAGTGCCTCTACACGAAAAGAGCATCTGATAACATTTACGACCCTTGAAGTACGTGTTTCTGAGGGACTCGAAGGCAAAATTCTGTACCATAGAGCTAAACCTTCCACAACATGTAAGTACGGTGGTGTCATTTCATCGTAATACACTTGCTTTTGATTTTTAGTCTCCGGGGAACCAGTTGGGACGAAGTTTGAGGTAATTTCATTTGGGAGGAATTGCCCAAACAAATTCTTCACCGGAGGGTTCTCCCTTACAAACTTCATTACTTCCGTTACGACAACCACCCCTTGACAAACCCCTCCCCAACCCCCCGAACCCCATCCGTCTGTCGGTGGCAGTTTCCTCCCGTCGCACCCTTTCATTTAGAGTATTAAGGGAACATTAAATTTCCGAGCTGATCTCCAGAACAAGTCGCAAGGTTTTGTCTGACGGTTTTTACTCTAGCTGAACACTGCAATATATAGTTCACAAAATTACTAAACGTTGACATCCAACCATTTGAATTCGCGGACTGAATTAATAATCATTATATATTTTAGCAGCAATGTATTGGGAGTATAGTGCCGAGCGGTTTAAGACGTTGGACTTTGGATTTGAGTTACATATAGCGCAGGTTCATTTCCTGTCTGTGACTGTTGCACTTTTTATATATACCATCGACCTTCACTGCATCGACTCTCCTTCATATTCTATTTGATAAGACCCTCGCACATGCTAGAGACGCATGAGGATGGATAGAATAAGTTTTAAAGAGGATCGGCCTCTCCTTAAGAACATTAAAAGATTTAAACGCTACCAGCACAACGAATTTTTTAAACTGATTTCTGTTAGAGAGAATCAAGCTCATAAATTGTTTTACTCTATTTGTAAGTACACACCCAACATTAAGTTCTCTTTTCTCCTTAGTAGGTGTGAATGATTCTTTGTGTTGGAATTGTTTTATATAATACTTAAGTAATTATTTAGACATATAATGTGACATATGGAAAAGAGATGTAAAGGGAAATTTTAGTATTTCCTTCCCTTAATGACATGTTATCCTAAAGAGGAGCAAATAGATGTTTGTTTGGGTTAATTTAATTTTTTAACCAAACAAATGTAATCACTGACTTTTAGGACGCTTCTTTTAAACAGTTTCGTTCCATAGTAAATTTTATGCATTTAAAGTAGTATTTGGAGGTATTATGAATAAAGCCCACCAAAAAAGCTGAATATATGTTTATGTACACAGTATATATGATTTCCATTACATTATTGTTACTTTCGGACGCAATAAGTAACATTTCATTTAAAAACGTGTACGTTACTTAAAACTGTATGTAATAAAATATAAAATTAATTTTCTGTTTTTATTTAATTTAAAGTCACAAATCATTACACAAAACACCATTACTAAAAATCTCATATACATGTTCAAACTCATAGACATCCTTACTTTTTAGATTTGATTCTAAACTTGCCCAAAATTCCTACTTAAAATACACATAAACGTTCTTGGAGTGGTAAAAACATTTGTAAAACTGTTTTTGCCTAACGGGAGGTTAAAATAACTTAAGGGAAGTAACAATAATCCATTAGCTGAAAATAATACAGATAATTAAAGAACATGAGAGCCATTTCCGAACCTTCAGAAATTCCATATTATAAGTTAACGTCTCTAAGCCGGGCACGGTTGGTTTATCAAAGAATCTTGCAGCGTAACTCCTCTCTTACAACATTTATATACCTTCCATTACGTCCCACCCCTGCTGCACACCCCCCCCCTCACCCTTAGCACCCATCCGGCACCCAACTCTTACAACATCTGGGCTTTTATTGCTTTCTTTTCACGTTTTGGTCTAAACCTACTATTGACTTCTCTCTTTATCAGAACGTGGTTCATACCCGTCGTTTACGTTGTCTGAACCGGTTAAACTGGCATACGTGACAGGTTTACATTAAGCGACTAAAATATTGGTTATTATTATTATTATTATAAAAAGGAAAGACCGATCCATTTTAAGCCTAATGCTGCCCATCTTCTTAGGCTAATGACCATTGCAAGGATCTTATTAAAACAAGTAAGGCCTCTGCGACAGTACGAACGGTAAGCGGTAGATGGTGACTCAAAGTTATCATATGTATTGTACGTATGATAACGCTCAACTTTGGGCGGTACACATGGCTTTTCTACCTCTCAGCGCTTATGCCTGCCGCTGTTCTATCATTGATGTGGATTATGTCGGACTCCAGTGGCCCCCTTTTAGGCTTTACTTGCGCTCGCGAACCCACTTTTCTTCTCTAAAAGGTGTCTTTATCAGGTTTAGTAAAAACTGACATTCTGGGGTACTCAAAAACCGGTTTGGATTTGTTATCAAACCAGCAAACCGTTGGTAATATTCACCGAATCTGTTCATAGGGTGAATACTGTACATTTTAGGCCTGTGCAACCTATCTAACAAATTTATTTACAAAATGCCTTTTTTTACTTAGGAATAGACAACTTCGTCCGGAGACTACATTTGGGTGACTGAATAAAGCAACCCTTTCAATCCCAATGTCCGTATATACGGACGTCAAAAATATCTGCATACAATCCCAATGTCCATATATACCGACGTTCTCAAAGGATTTTTATGCAATATAAAACATAATTAAGTTATCACTTATGTTATGGAAAAATGATCACGAAGAATCATGTTTTCTAATCAGTTATGTTCTTTAATATATACAGAGTGAGGTACAAATATGGATACACTCCAGTTTTTGACGGATAAAGATGGAGGGATGGAACTCGGGATACCTTTCTAGGAAGTAGAAGTGAACTTTTAGTCACTCTTATAACATTTCCAATTTTGAAGGAAACAGGATTTTCAGGATATTTGCCATCGTCAGTGAAACCAAAATCTCTTCTTCCGGCAAATGTCCGGAAAATCCTGTTTCCTTCACAATCCTTCCATCATAAAAAATAAACTTCAAACAAAGAATTTCAAATTTCCCCAAAATAGGATTTTGGGGGGGGGGCGGCGACTCAACAGTTTTAATTGTAAAGACCAATCAATTACCTGATGACCGGAACTTCAAAAAATCCCGCGTGAATCCATACAACTTGCCGTTTCAATTTGCTACAAGAAGCTTGGACATTGCCAAAATGTTCTGGGACAGCAGTTTGATTGAATATCTGATATAAAAAACACAGGTTAGTAAGTTGTAGCCGTTTTACTGCTTAATTGTAATTACTAGTGCTACTGTGACTTTATATTTTAAATGTTTTAACTGCCCCCCAAAAAGCCCATTTCGCTTTTTTCTGAGTTTGATGAGACAATGAGACTGCCACCTCACCTATTTATGGGTGTCTTTGATGTCGAAACGATGTAAAGGTTCGTTTTGAGCTTTGTCGTCATCGACTGTCTATGGATCTCTTCAGACGAACATAACTCCAGATTCTAGGAGTAAAGTCTGCGTAAGTATCAGATTCCAGATGCTGCAACTAAAGGAAAGTGAACTAGAACTAAACTCAGCATTCAGATTGAATCATCCCTTCCTACTATATCTACGTTATGTGTAGGAAATATTATTGTGTTGTATACATATTAATTAAGACACTGTAATTAAAAATATAAAAATATTTAACAGACTTTTGTGACCTTGCCTATTTAAATACATATTACTTATTAAAATGTGTTTTATAGTGTCATTTTATTTCACACTATTTACCAAATCGGATAGTTAAATTAAAGACTTATAACCCAAATTTGTCAATCATATAACAACCTAGGAGTACAATGTACAGCAGAAGTAATGAGGAGAACAGAGGTTACAACAGAGGTTGTAACAGGGGTACCAACAGAGGTTGTAACAGGGGTTACAACAGAGGTTACAACAAAGGTTAACACAGAGATTGCAACAGAGGTTACAACAGAGGTTGCAATAAAATTTGTAATAGAGGTTACAACAGAGGCGATACTGAAGATGAATGAAGAGTAAGAGAGGCGATGCTAGGGACCGATACAGTAAATAGCGTAAGAAAAGTTTTCATTGAGAGGCGGTGGTGACGCCCTAATGTTGTCCTTTCATACCCCCTCCCCCTCAACCCCCCGCAGTAACCTGGAGAAGGTCAGGACACCCCTGCTGTGTCGGTGTTATCTGTGTTTGTTCAGAACCCCCCTCACCACTCCCCCCCCGCAAACAATGAGACAGCAACACAACCACCGGCTCTATCCACTTCGCCACCCCCGACCGACTCATTCCTCCTTTTCTTTTTCAACGAACCCCCATCTTTCCACTGCACGCCTCCAGTGAGCCGCCAATTACGATTAGACGTGATGGGGGGGGGGGTACGAATGAATTGAAAATTGTACGCTGTTTGTACACCGTGAATGTGACACGTTCCACTCTCGTATTACGTAATCGAAATAACGAACAGATGTTAACGAGTACTGGGGTATACCGTATGAAGTTATCTTAGGAAAAAAACGTAGGTAGGAGTACGGCTCACCGCTGTCGCAGGACAGGGTTCGCTGAAAATGTATCCAAAATTTCGGGTAAATTTCACAATTATGCTACAAGTGTTACTATGCCAGTAGTAAAAATATCCAATCACTGCATTCAGTTTGTCCACAAACCTATTTATCCTGGGAATTTCTCGTTTCCATCATGTTACCCCTAGGACCAATTTATAAATGTTTGCTAAGGCTCAGCCAAATCCAATGGAGTGACTGACATCCACTATCAAACTCGATTGCTTACATAGGAATGGAGCTTCATATTTAAATTTCAACTATGTAGGCCAGTTTGTTCTCGACAGCCTGTATCGTACGGATAGACGGACAGACAAAATTGCAATTTTTCCATCCTCTCGATTGATACACTTCGCTAACGCTCAGCCATTAAAATAGACAATAACTAGGCAATCTTCATATACTTTTCTTTGTGGTAAATTTAAATGATCATGACCGTCCTTGGCCCAGGACTCCACTGTTTGGGTTGGCAATGCTGGTTTTATAAATTTCCATCGAGTCTGCCACGAAAACGAGACAGCTCCTGGCCAAACTTACTGTTCAGAACGGTGGTAATTTTGGTGCTTCGTTTTAAATGAGGATATATTTCAGACCAACCGCAACATCTGATCGGGACAGGCAGTAAGTCGCGGTTTGTGGTTCACTAGTGGGCATGCGGTTACCGCAAAATATGTCAAACAACGTCCAGTGAGGCTACTCCGTGGATGGGTGACCGCTGAGTGATTTTATCCCTGCAAGTAATCTTCCCTGGGCATTGATGTTCGTTCAGAAGTAATCACTAAGTGATTGGATCTCCCCGATAAGGTTCAGTATTAGAGAGAGCTGCCTACTCAACGTCGCCAAGTGATTAAAGACAAACCTTTAACTAATGTGTAAGTATCAACATGTACTCGTATATTGGGAACCGCACTAGAACCTTTTGTACATACTGATCAGCTCACGATTCAATGATCCAAATAAAGATGCTGTGATTATTATACCTATAATTACACTGCCTAGATAATTATTGTTAGTAACTAATTCCAAAAATATAGTATACAGTTGCATTTATAAACTTATGAATTTATAGGTTTTGTAACAAATTATGGCTTTACACTATTTACCTGACACGGTATACTTATAAAATTGTACATGCTTTGGTTTTGTTTTTGTTTTGTTCTCTTTGGACAAGAAGATTAGAAATTGCACCTACGCGTAAAGGACCTTTGCGTTGTTTCCGGAGTGACAGGATATTATGCATGGGGAAGGTTGGGGGTAGGGGTCGCCTCCTGTCGAGATCCATGAGGAAGAATTTAGGGCAATAATCTCAGTCATGTCCCCTCAGAAGAAGGGGAAGCCATCTATGAACCAGCCTCTCCAGTCAAAACATACAGTGAGTGGCACGCTCTTTTGTCTAGTAGGCTAGCAAGAACCTTTGACTCTTAAGGGAACCCCACCAACTCCACGGTCATCTCCCGCAGAAGACTAGACCTATCGAACTACCATTGCACCCCAGAACCTTACACCTCCAGTGACGCTCCTGGAAATCCATAGGATTGCCCGGATTAAAGTGACACGTCGGTTTCTGTTGTGCACAATGTGTATGTAACGAAAGTATAACCGAACCCTCAGTGAAGTAATATCTTACTTCCTGGGGTAATATCTTACATACTTGATATAAGGCATCAAATCTTGGATTGTCAATTATGTATTTTTACACAAAGTTTTTTATCACATCAAAGTAAAAAACCATTCCATTTCCATAAACCAAAAATAAAGGAACCATTCCATTAAACTTAACTTAATGGAACTTTTCCATTTTTTGTAAAGGAAGTTTGTAGAAAACAACTATGTTATCAGGGACCTACAATGTTTAATTCAATAGTGCAGTATTATGGAAGCAGCATAATATTTGAAGCTAAGCCTAAGGTGAAGATGAAAGTAATATCTTTTGTAGTAAACAAAATTTAATTATATGAATATGGGTTTTTTAGGGCAAATTTGTTTTTGTTTTTAAACCTATGTGACTTATTTTCTTTGCATGTTCGTGGTTCTAGTCAAAGTTGTCGCATTGTTCGAGTTGTTCACTTTTACCTTGTTATTTGTTATACTGTTATTTATTATAGATATATTTATGGAGTATATAATACTTACTTTTGTGTAGGCTACTTGAGGAAGTTTATTGTTGTTGTTGTTGTTATTTGTTGCACTATTGATAAATATATGTTTGTTGTTAAACCTTATTGTTATTTATTATCGATTATGAAGTTTATAATTACTGTTACCATGTTATATATTTTATATCATATAATAATTATTTGTATATCGTGCTATAGTTGTTATAAATCACGTAATTACTGTCGTAAGGACATTGTATAAATTATTAGTTTATATAGTACATGTATAATAATTACTTCAATCCCACGCGCAACCTATGAGTTGCATGGGAAAAATAGAAAAATGTATTGCATGTTATTCCTGAATAAAGATGATCTGAACTTGAACTTGAAAGTCGTTATGACGGTAAGAACAGTAATTATATGAAAATAAAAAGAGGACATTCTGAAAAAATAATGGTTTTTAATGTTTAAAATATCATTTTATATAATAGGTTTATAAAACTAGAAATAATAAATAAAACTAGGAAATGTGATGTTAATAATTATATAACACAACTTGGAGAGTTTTAATCTAGAACCACCGGATCAGAAACTGTCAACTTAACAAATATTTGAAAACTACTCTCAGGATTACATAAAACCGCAGTCCATTTAGATTGAATTACTTCCTTGGGAAGTTTAGATTTCTTATAAGTGTATGGAACCGAAATGAGGACGAAATTAATTAATGTGACGTATTCACTAATGTAATGCGGTTTAGAGAGGAAACGTCTCTTAACATCAAATGACATACAACGTGGTCAACGCCTGTTCACTGTAAACTGCAATACCCGCAGTACTTATGTGTAGCTAAATTGCATCTTTACGCCTTGAGTTCAACAAGCGGCGCGCTTTCTTGGTAGAGGTCGAAATATTACGGTATTAAAAGGGTTAAAATAGTGAAATGATATATCAGTATTGTACCGAATGGACGAATTACATTGAGATTTCTGAGGTCGTAGTAATAAATACTCGGTATTGCAAAGTTTACTTATACGTTTAGTAGTGGCAAATAAAACCAACAAGCGCCACTTTTAGATGTTAAAATAAAATTATAATTTGCTGCGTTGCTGCCAAAATAGAGTAATAATTAAATAAAATGTTATTTTTGGGGTGGGTCATTTGGTTCCTTAAACACTTAATAAAACTTTAAAATTAACTTTCCTTCACGTTGACCTACAAAAGGGGCATCAGCATCTTGGCTCGACATTGCAGCTGTAGTCACGAAAAAATATTGAATCAAAGTAGTCCTCAAAGGAGAATCATTCTAGGACTCAAGAATTCGATGATGAACTCAAAGAGGAACCCAAAGTACTTGGTCTCGTCTTAAACAAAATCGTGACGATTTTAGCCATTTATCGTGACAACCCGTAATGACGACCAACGTATTCTCGACAGCCAATATCTGTATTAGGCTGGCAAATGAAACATCATCATAGACATAATACTTAACTATTTAAAAATTTAATTTGTATTACATTCAATATACATGTCTATAATGAAAGGGCTAATTTATAATTTTACAATGTAAATTTTACTTATGGACAAGGCGCGCAAGGTGGTAACCGGTGAGCTGTTGAACGGCTACAAAGTTTAAGAGGAAAGAAATTGCTACGCGTGCCAATTCCTCAAAATATTATTATATATAATTAAACTAAATAACGGCACAGTATATGTCAGTGCGCACCTGTTTTGTAAAATGACGTAGTTGGTTTTGGTTCTAATCGTATTGGACCCTTATGTATATGTTAATATTGTCAGGAACCACTTTTCTACTTGACACACTTAACCGCAAGACATGTAAGTAGTTGTTAAATCAACGTTAGCTAATCATACACAGAATCTCAAAGTGAACATTTTCCCGCGTCTTTAACTAATTAATTGTCCGACGATTATATAACTATTGTTTTTGTCCGATGGTAAGTTTTAAGTGTGTCAGGGTAGGAATAAAATAATCTGAAAAATATATAATTTCGTATTTTTAACCCTTTTGGTACCATTTCGTTTGACCTCCACCATAACTAGCGCAGCTGATCGATTTATTTCTTAGGAATATTCCTTTGGCAATTTAAAAGAAACCTAAATTGGCTCTCAGCTCCTAAACGCAATCCTGGCGTCACCGTTTGTTCTGTGTTCTGTGTGGTAAACCTCTGAAGATATTTTAACACAGGTGTTGGCCATTTGTTCACCTCAAGGCGCAAAGATGCAATTTAGGTACATAGCAGTGCTGCGGATATTGCAGTTTACAGTGAACAGGCGTTGACCTGTATGCGATATGAAATCTTGTTCGCTTTGTCTCATGTTTGAGTCGAATTTAGTGAACAATGAAATAAATGTATTTAATCGATAAATGGCTGAGCGTTATCATTCGAGGGGCTGGACAAATTCAATTTCAGTTTGTCTGTCTGTCCTGATACCCACCTTCATGAAGCTTCTATATAAGCAAAATATAGTTCGATGATGGTGCATGTCACTACATTGGATTTGGCTGAGCGTTAGCGAATTTATTTACATTTGCCTTAATGGTATAACCATCATGGCAACGAGAAAGTTTTGGCATAATTAGATTGGTATACAAACTTAGCACAATCATATGACAGTTTAATATGTTGTGTAGTTACACATGTAGACCAATTAGTAACGAGTTAAACTATATACCTGAAAATGTGAATGCATCCTCGGCATAACTGTTACATATAACACAGTCTTAACCTTTCTATTACACATACGCTGATGTTCCGGAGGATTCATAGAAACTACCATGTAAGTTCAATATTTGCATGTAACATTACAGAAAGCAGCAAATGTTTTGTATTTATTGTTTATTTTTCAATTAATTAATCATTACATTGCCTAGGCATGAGGTTAAAATGCAACATGAAAGATACAGACCATAAATTTTAGCTTCATTCATTCATTCCATTACCTAGACGTGAGGTTAAAATGCAACATGAAAAAATACAAACCATCAATTTTAGCTTTTTACTATTTTTATGTTATTACAAAGAAGAAAAATGTCTTTGTCACATAAATTAGGCGATTTAAGCCAGGCATCTACACGGTAATAGCGAACTTAGTCTATGATGTGTGCATTATCGTGCAGAAATTCTGTGCAAAACGCCAGACACAGAACACAGAGGTATTCCACCAGTTTAACAGCTGTCCGGACATAACGTCCATTGGTGGTGCAGCGCCGCTTTGTCAAAGACCTCCGAAACATCCTCGGCACGCGGCCACTACTCGCTCAAAGACCACCAAACATAATATCGGCACTGTGGATAGCCTTTGGCTACCAGCGAACCAACGCGATTTAGTCTTTTGGTATACGATTGACTTACTGATATTTAAATAATTTTTCCGTGAAGATCCGTGTATATTTAATAAATATAAAATATTCATGTTTACTGGAAATATAGTTTTATTTACTAAAACAAATAGTTTCAGTGGAAACGGATTTTAGAATGATTTCAACTCGCAAATCGATATCAGTTATAATTGTAATGATCGAAAACGTCTATCTCGTATTTCTATTGCAAAATTTAATCTCGGAAACCTATATTTATAATTCTGGTCGAACTGTTTAATTTTCGTAAATTCTTTTTACTCAGACAGAGTTTCAATTGTGGAAAAAGGTTTGCTAATAAATTGTTTTATTTATAACCATTTCAATGTTTGAACAATGCAATGAAAACGATCTATTTTTGGCTTGTAAAATATTTGTGATATTAAATTTATATCTCTTAAGATGACTTCACTTAATACTGAAAAAGGAGAAGCAGTTGTTTTCGTCACTTTATTCAAATTACAGTAATTTTGGAAACAAACATTTTGTAATAAGGTCCAAAAAATACTGAAGATAAAAATGTGAAGTTTTTAAAGCTTGTACATGAATTATAGCTTGAGGTAGTGCCATGTATGTTAAGACAATAATATGTAAATAAGTTTTATTTTTTAGTCATTTCTAATTTAAAATATAATTTTCTTAAGTAATAGATATAACTCACGTGCGTATTGTAAAAATTCACATTTTTATCCTCAGCCATTTTTTGGGGGAACTGATTACAAAATGTATTAAACTTCCTTCTTTATAAGCGTGTAATTAGACGTAAAGTGGTAAACTATTGTTTTCTATTTTTTATATTTAGGGAAGTCATTTTTAATTTAAAATAAACGTTTTCTCAAACACCAAAATCGATTCCACTACCTTAAACATTATAACATTTAATGCTTTATTCCTTACTCAAATTCGTAATTGAACCGCAACGGAATCATACATTATTGAGTTATAAACTTAAGAAGTATTTCGGAACTAAAGCAAGATTCTCGAAAGTTTCAATTATTGTATTGCATTAAGCAGGATCCGTCAGGTTCAACTTAATTAAAGTCTGGATGGCAAAGTTGCGGATTTAAATTGCTTTTGAATTGCACCACGGATCAGTTTTGAATATTCATAAAAACTGTCGCAGTCGAGAAAACTAATTTGCGGATCCGTCTTAGAGAGGGTTACAGGGGACATTCTATGAATACTTAATTACAAACCAACGCATATGGTATATATATATATATATATATATATATATATATATATATATATATATATATATATATATATACTGGATATTTAACTATGTAAATGATTTTACACCTACGACGTGTAATAAAGCGAGTTGTTAAAAATCTTTCGAAATTTCTAACGTTTCCGTTAAAAGAATTTAAAAAATGACAAATGGGCAACCGTTACTCAAATGGCAAATTTTATTGCTCAATGGGGAATGAGTAATGGTTGCCAATGTCACAGTGTAGCGGGTACAACAGTTATCGAAGGATAACCGAATCAAACAACGTCAAGCGTGGCTGCTGCTTGGATGGTGACCGCTGAGCGATCCTGTCCTTGCAAGCAGCCCGCCTGCCCGGCCATTGGTGGTTCGCTTTAAGCCGATGGTTCTCAGGTTGTGTTAGCAAGGGTATCTTAGCCCTAACTTTGCCTGGTGAAATAAGAGATTTTTTACGTTTACCACCATTTCTACTTTACCTTGAGCATGTTTTAGATTCTCTTGGGTTCAACATAAACGTTTGCTATGCGCGAAGATTACTATTAACGAAAAACAATTAATTCATGCTTGTATTTCAGCTTAAACTTCCTCGGCAAGTAATTTTAGTAAAAATGTATTCTAAAAAGTATTGCTCCATTTGCCGGATGAGCATCCTACCACTATAATACAGAGTCCTTTGTATGATTCAGTTATTTTGCATTTGGGCATTTATGTCAAGCTTATTTTGAAATAACCAAACTAACCTTTGATCGAAAAACCAAAAGTGTGAAGACTCTGGAATATGCATCATGTCCTGTACCTGGGAAAGACATGCCCAAACTTACAAAAACATGGCCTTTCCTTGTATGCCTTGCTTTGTACTTAGGAAAGGCGTGCAAAGGAGGCGGAGTGATAACTCTAAAGACTGGATGAAGGCTGGGGCAATATTTCCCTGAGACCTGTTGAAAGTGACACAAAGGCTTGGTGAATATACGCAAAGGTTGTGGTAAAAACAGTGTAAAAAATGTTATATGTGCCTAAAATAATTGTTTAAGACTTGTCAAGATTCTGATGAAGGTACGCCAAGAACCAATGAGCATATGC
Source organism: Homalodisca vitripennis (assembly GCF_021130785.1). NCBI lineage: Eukaryota > Metazoa > Arthropoda > Insecta > Hemiptera > Cicadellidae > Homalodisca > Homalodisca vitripennis. The sequence continues at coordinate 136,595,437 of NC_060213.1, forward strand.
CAAGAAAATGCTTAATGAAGACTTGCCAAGGTCCATATGCCTGGCTCCTAAATACTTAATGAAGACTTACAAAGGTCCATATGCCTGAAGGATATGCCTGGCTCCTAAATAATTAATAAAGACTTGCCAAGATCCATATGCCTGGCTCCTAGAATACTTAACGAAGACTTGGCCAAGATCCTGGTGGAGGTAAGCCAAATACATAAGAAAGCACACCACTGATTATAAGAAGGCCTCAAGAATTCCTGCTCAGCTTGTCAAGTGACGTAACTGAACAGGCTTGTCTTATATTCCATAAAGTTATAATTTATAAACCCCAAAATTCTTGGCAAGCTTGACTAAAGAACACTACTACAGTGAAAATACCAGTGATAAACGTCTTGCAAAATCGTATGTATTTATAGCTTCAATGTTAAAAAATAGCAATCCCTTGATTTTGTGACCAAATTGACAAAATAATGTATTTTCATGATTCATCCCATTGTGAAATTCGATGTCCTGGATTGGTTTCGATTCTATTTTGTACAGACAGTCCTGTAACATAATTCTAGATTATTGTATGTTGGTATCGCTCTCGCGTATAAAACATGTTTATAATCACGATCTAGATTATATGAGGTTTTGACTCTCCAAACAAAGAATACGGAGAACTTGTATGAAATGTTATTCCGCCACAATAATTTCTCATAAAGTCTCTGTATCCAAATAAACCCAAGCTTAAATGAAGCCCACACTTAAGGGCTCCCCTCCCGAAATTCGGTGGCTCTAATTTCCCTCTTTCCCGGGTCGTTTGTGAAGCAACGCAAGCAAGCACTTAGTTGCCAGCACAAACAGGGGATAATGGAGGGTGGGGGGGGACAGATTGAAGTGTGGGAAATTATGTTGGCGGGTAGTGAAGGAGAAGGCAATGACATGGCTCAAGAAGCTTTTTTGCTAAAATATGCTGAGCAATCCACTATGATAATGTTTGCTAAAACAGTCCTTCATTGGTTTGGACATTAATTATTACTCTGCCGATACACGTTAGATATTATTATTTATAATATTTCTCTTCGCACAAATTGTCAGAATATTATTTAAAAAATAAAAAATATGTAATCTTCATACAGGGAACGTATTACATTTAGAACGCATAAACCAATATTTGAAAAACTTTTATTTTTGTGACGCCTTTCGATAACAAGGCCTCACTTGTGTGATCTTCGTCAAACATCACTTTTATGATGTGTCTGACGAAGATAACCTTGATATCGACAGGCCTCACAAAAATGAAAGTTTTAAGTATTGGTTTATGTGTTTTGAACGTAATTATGTTAATAGTAGCCAATATAAGCTCCATCTTCAACATTTATATACAGGATATACGGTGTAAATTAAGTTCTGATGCGCCGTGATATATTCCCAACATATTGGAGCTATCGATGTAAAATCTTCACCATATATTAAAATATTTTTAAAATTCTATTAAAATCCTTTTTTTACTTTTTTAAGGATCAAAGGGGAATAAAAAAGAGGTAACTTTAAAATTTCAAATTGCAACCCCTATCTTGTGACGTCATTTTAAAGGTCTATTCAATGGAAACACGATGTGATGAACAAAACATCTCTACGACGATCCTAACAAAGGTTATGAACAAATAATCCCTTTCATTGTAATGCCATCTAGAAAAATACACCTCAATGCAAAACTATTACCAGAAACATTAGATACTACGTAAAGAAATAAGCTGGGCCCCTCAGCCTTACTAAAAGCTATCACGCATGCATTGTGTTGATATGCGCTACACATTTCCATTGTCCCTATGGATTATTTTTTGCGTTATTTGCCCATAACTTTTGATAGAAACGGCGTAGAAATGTTTTCTTACTGTCATTGTGTTTCTATTGAATATACCTTTAAAATAGGACTGAATTTACATCTTTAATAATATTAGTTATATTAGAATAGTATTGCCTGTCGTATTTGTTGAGTCAGGCTGGAGGATTGATAGTTGGGGTCTACTGTTGAGCTAAGGATTGTTAATTTCTCCCATATAATATAACCTCAGTCTAGAAGTAAAGTTGTATACAAAACACCATGCACATGTAAGTTTTGTCATATGGCTGAATACCTGTGGTCAAGTTGGTAATTTTCATTTTATATAGATCAAAGTCGGATCCAGAACTGATTTTCGGGAGAGACCACTTTAGTTTTAGCCTTTTTTTATCATTACCGTAACAGGAAAATTGCATTTTGATTCACCAGAAAATAAAATGTGTCTTGTTTAGCTCTAATCGCCTTCCTGTTTGTACAGTGTCTGGAATCAGACGCTGTCACAGACTTTAGTCCTGGAATCTGACGAAGTCCATTAGGAATATATCTCGTATATTAAAGCGTGTGATTAAGTTTGTGAATCAGATATACCTGGGTTAAATTTATGCTTCGGTTCTAATACATGTAGAATTAACCTATAATTCATTTTTTTAACCTAATTATTTTTAAAAAAATGTCACAAGACCGTAAGTTGATTCTTTTGAACAGGCCGTGAATAAACTGAAAGTGTCCCTGAGGGAACAGGTAATAGGCTTCCTTCCACGCGTGAGAGAGCCATTAGCTCCTTAAAAGCATTAGGCTGATAAGAAAAATTCGCATATAATCGCATCATTGCTGACTTTTTTATATCGGTTCGATCGGTAGATATAATTAGGGCGTTTCCCCTAATTTTGACATTGGCGCTAGTAAGCCCTGTTACACAGTTTGAGGAGCACGAGAAATATGTTTTAAGGTGGCTTATAAGAAGTAAGAGGGAAGTGATAGCTGAAACGAACAGCTGGGGGTTGGTGGTAAGTTATATTCTCAGTCGCGCATGCGCATTAGCTGTTTTATAATTCAGCGTATTTCTAGTTTAGTTTCAAAAATAAAATTGGTACTGTTCTGAATATTAATAAAATCCGTGATCTAAAATTTGAGATAGAAACACTTAATTTGTTAATTTTGTAATTTCCATTCCTGAATACTAGTGACGTTTCTGATGTCTACTGTCTAGCCGTTTTCCTCGTATATTTTTTTAAATACCAATAATTATATAACACTAACATTAACATTAAAATTAAGTTAAACATAATTTAATCATTGAGTAAACACAATTAACAATAACAACATCAATAACAAACAATAACAATATAACAACAATAACAACAGCTATAACAATTTTTATTATATTAATGTTTTGGTTTACTATTGCTTTTAATTAGGTATGTTTTTCTATGTTTCAAAATTCTTAAAATATTATGTTAGCAAATTATAATGCACATTCAAACAATGTCAGTGTCAATAACAAACTTGTAGATTGATTTTAAACATTGATAAATATATAATTTATTATTAAAGAAATGTTCACAAAGAAAATAGAATAAAATATTCTATGAAACTCATATTTTAGTTCATCTGCATCGAAAAATGTCATCAAAACAAATCACGTTTTTAAAGAAACCTTCAGCATCTTCGGGGGTTTAATACTAAAGCACCCAACAATTTAGCATTCAAAAGTTTCGTATGAAATATTATTAATTAGACATAAATGAGGTCTGTTTCTTATAGTTTGTGGTCATATTAGGTAGAACGTCGAAAAATTCATATTCCACAAAGGTATGGGCAATTTTAATCGATTTATATACTTATGGAAAAAGTAAATCAGTATATGTACTGAACTATCACCAACCTTTCATCCAACTCTTTTGTACCAACCTTTCAAACTTTTTTACCAACTCTAATCCTTATTATGGACCCGCAGGGTCTTCTTGAAATCGTATAGTTGTCTATCCATATTTGCGTTAACTCTTGATAGAAAAGTTCTACAGATTGGGACATAGGTTCCTTCTAGCCCAAAGAAGAACCTCTGTGCCAATGGCACAGTGTAGCGGGTACGGCAGTTATCGCAAGATAATCAGATCAAACAACGTCGAGCGTGGCTGCTGCTTGGATGGGATCCTGTCCTTGCAAGCAGCTCGCCTGCCCGGCCGTTGGTAGTGGTTCGGAAGTCACCTTTAAAGCCGTTGGTCCTCAGGTTGTGTTAGAGAGGGATTCTTAGCCTTAACTTCGTCTGTTAAAATAAGACATTTACAACTTTATTTTGCTTTACAATAATTTTAGTGTAATTTATATGGATACGTCATATATACACTTTAACTCTATCAATTTTAAGGTAAAAAATTCAAAAGATAGTCTCTCTGCGTGTTGTCTGTGCGACAACTCTTGAAAGAATGGTCTTAAAGACTTGAAACTCGATCCATAAATTCCTCTTGATGCAAGGTTCATTGAGTTTTATGGTCAAAAAGTAAAAAGAAGTCTGTCCATTTCCGCACCACCTATTTCGTTACTTTCTTTCGGGTTCTTCAAATACGCTGTAGTGTGTTTGATAAGATCCTGGCACGAAACAGTTGCCAATGATGACGAGTACAAAATAGTAGCTAAGAGCCTGAAAGCCGTCCTGAACAGCATTAATGATTTCGCTCGCCCATTAACTAAGCAATGGGGTCATTGTGTCAACGACCAGAAAAGTCACCGAGTTTCTCATTGTTAATAAGCAATCTACAGTTTGAGAAATCAAGTTCAATAAAACAACCTTTTAGCCCTGATTCTTTTGTCATGGCAAAGCAATGGTAATTTTACCATTACACCGAACAATAGATTGCATTGTTGTTTTGTTTCGTTTTGCATAATAATTGGAACTATGGCATTCTATCTAACTAGAGCTAGAGCTTTTCCCAATAGAATACTGATATGAGTTTGAGGAGGGTATCTCCAAGTCGGCTTTAACTATTCAGTGGCTCTCCCTAGAGACTGTCAGAGGACAGTGCTGAGCTCTTCCCAGCCCAAACGCGGCTTCATCGAAAATTCCATCTACTTAACATAAATAAAACATCCCCGCGTCAGGTGACTAGAATATTCTCTTATTGAGGGGCCCCACTTGAACATCTCGGTGTCATTTCTGGTACCTCCACAAGGCCCCATTTCATTTTTTGGTTTTACGTGGAATTTTTTATGGAATACTAGCTGTTTCCCGCGGCTTTGCACGCTTTACGTAGGCTTTGCCCGTGTATGTGAACTTCTGGTTTAATTGATTTATATTTAAAACGCCGATGTAGAGTTTGCCTTGTTGCCACGATCAAGAAAATCTGTTTATGTTTATAGCCATTGTGCACGTACATGTACTTTATTATAAAGTGGTCTAACACTCAAACTTTAAATTCAATCAGACATGTATCTTAAAGACAAACATAATAACTTAGCGCCTTCAAATAGGGTTCGGCTATGTAATACATGCAACTGTCTCGTAATTGCAGTTAATAGTGTGCAGGCGCTTTGAAAACGTTTATCTTCTGCTGCGCCGCCTGTTGGAGAGTCACATCAATGGGCATAGAATATAAACCTTCTCTGTGGAAATATACGTATACATACAAATTTTCATCATGATCGGTCATATAGTTTGCGATTCCATAAAGGAAAAACACACAAACATTCATATATATATATATATATATATATATATATATATATATATATATATATATATATATATTGTTTCAGCAAAACTTTACGTCTCTAGGATGTAAAATTTGAGGTGACAATATATTTTGAGACATGGTTTAACAATTCAGGTGAAATAGTGTAAAAAGACACGTTATGCATTTAGAGGCTTTATACTATGGACATAGATTTATACCAGCTGGCTTCTATAAAAGTTCTGAAGTGAACAACATATAATTCCAAGAGCCAATTTTCATTGTATAAACTGGTTCTTCTTGGAGTTGGTATAACAGTTTCACCTGCGGAAGTTATTGATCAACAACAAAACATTTGGTTGAGGTCGAAATGGAAGGATAACAAATGGGTTAAAAAATAATAGCAACCCTTAAATTTTTTGTTTACAATGTGTCAAAATGATGTTTACACAATTAAATTCTTAAACTATTTCGGTCTCGTTGTGGAGAGTTGCATTCATTCAACAGAACGATGTTTAACCGAAAATGCTAATAATACATATCTTTATGAAGGGAGCAAAGCTATATCGTGATTGGCTGAAGCTTAACCAGCCAAGGACCAATATTACAGGTTGCCAGTTTTTCTTTTAATTTGGTGCCAAATTTTTTATAAATTATTCTCTTACTTATCATCTCTAAATGTTATTATTATTATCCCTGGGTAATAATACTAGGAAAGGTTTGGAAGTATTTTAACAAATATGATGCGATTATTTTGTTTTGTAAATGTGTTTTCCGTTGCTCTAAATACAAAATCTCCATGTTGATTGAATTAGACTAATATTCCAGGGATGCTACAGGTCAGGGAAATCAGGGAAGTCAGGGAAAAAAACAGGACTGGAAATCAGGGAAAAGTCAGGGAATCCGGTCTCAAGTCAGGGAAAAGTCAGGGAATTTCGACGTTGGTCAGGGAAAAATATAAAATCCCTTTACTGCCGCCTAAAATACAAATAAACTTACTACCGCCGCGCCGAGTCCAAGCCTGCAGACGACGCGGCACATGAAGCCGGCATATTTTACCAAAGTATTTTACTTCTGTGTTGTAAAAGATCATTTAAGTCAATCTTTTTGTACGTACTAAACTGTGTTCACTTTATTTTTCGCTTTTTATATTTGCCACCCTGTTAGCCTCAACACCGCTTTTTTCCACCCATTAATTGCCAAAAACCCTGGGGATTGCGTCGAAAAAAGTCAGGGAAAAATGAAAAATTTTGTTTGGAAATCAGGGAAAAGTCAGGGAATTTCATTATTGGACTCCTGTAGCAACCCTGTATTCTAATATATTTATAAAAATGTTAGAACAATAAATACGGTACTTTCAAAACAAAAATATTTTCACTTTTTGTTCCACAAAACAAATGTGTTGAAGCCTAACGTAATAAAGCCTCTTGTCTCATACCTCCTAAACGCCAAATGTAGCTGAATTACACTAAACCTATTACATCAAAAGAGAGGTTCTATAACAATAAATACATTTAAGACAAAACAATTTACACTTAAAATGCAAATAATACAAAATACGCAGGTAATTTGAGAAAATGCTGTTCCACAAAACAAATTGTGGAGACTCTTGTTCGAGCCTAACGTAATAAAACCTGTTGTCTCATAGCTCCTAAACGAAAAACGTATCAAGAGAGACTATAAAACTAAAAACATTTAAAACAAAACAACTAACACTCAACGTTGCATGTAGTATAAAGTGCGCTGGTAATTTGACAAAAGGGTGTTCGACAAAAACAAATGTCTTTTTCCAGGCTGGTTTACGTAAGATTTACATAGTACCTGTCGCCTGATTGCCTGACTGCCACGATACGCCGCTAGAGTGGTTTCACGGGCCCTTGACTTGCTCAGACTACAAGCAGCAATATACCGTAATTCTCAGCCGCCCTCTTGTCATTTGCCACTGCAATATGTTTCATCCCCCTTCTCCCCCGCCATATCACCCCTTCCCCCTCTCACTCGTTTTTTTTCGTTTCCCTTCAATAACAAAGGTTTTCGTAATAAGTGCTGAAAGCTTCAAAATTTTACCCTTTGGGTCTAATTTTGGAGACTAACAAACTTCTTTTATGTCTTTACAGCAAAGTTCAAAATTCGCGGAAAAAATATAGTCTCTACAGTGTACATAGACAGATCGACATACAAAGAAATCTTGCGCCTCATGGCGATTTTCAGGTTTCAACGCGTTCAGCTAATGAAGTAATAAGTGGTTGTATAAGAGCAAACAGAACGTAATGAAAGTAAAACAGTGATATTAATTAATCGCGTATGCTAATGACTTCCACTGGTCAAATACTCCCAATGGGGTTTACACAAAGAAAAGTTCACGTTTATATTACAGTTTTAGAACACCTGAAATTCGTTTAAATAGCTTTATTGCTTCCTATAATTAGTAGCTACAATTAGATATCATATCATTGTCTCTGCCATAACCGTAATATATGAATGCATAGACGTGGAACAAACGGGAATTTAAAAATATATTATTATTAAATTGAAATAAAAAAACATTCAAATATTTTACTTATGAATCCGTTTCTGTTACAATTACAGTAATTTCCATTTAAATTTTGATAGATTCTTGTTAAGTTTAATTGTAAATTATTTTGATTGTTTACTTTCCCGCCTAACACATTAACATAACATTTAAATAGAATATTTAGTCACTATTTGCGCATTACAACAGTTTAATGTTTGCTAATTGACTGACCTAAATTATTTCATGTAAAACTTTGACTTTTCCCTCTAAGTCGAAACTTATAAATATATTTAGTTTAATGAGTACTGGACATAAAAATAAAGTTGGTCCAGATGCCTTATGGGATATTTATCTTTCTTAGGCACCAATGCGGGCACATACAACAGACGAGACGTATTGTTGAACAGACAACAGACAAGACATATTTTTGAACAGACAGTAGACAACAGACGAGACGTATTGTTGAACAGAAACAGACAAAACGTATTATTGAATAGGCAGCAGACAAGTCGCATTGTTCAACAGACAACAGACAAGACGTATTGTTGAACAGACAACAGACAAGACATATTTTTGAACAGACAGTAGACAACAGACGAGACGTATTGTTGAACAGAAACAGACAAAACATATTTTTGAACAGACAGTAGACAACAGACGAGACGTATTGTTGAACAGAAACAGACAAAACGTATTATTGAATAGGCAGCAGACAAGTCGCATTGTTCAACAGACAACAGACAAGACGTATTGTTGAACAGACAACAGACAAGACATATTTTTGAACAGACAGTAGACAACAGACGAGACGTATTGTTGAACAGAAACAGACAAAACGTATTATTGAATAGGCAGCAGACAAGTCGCATTGTTCAACAGACAACAGACAAGACGTATTGTTGAACAGACAACAGACAAGACATATTTTTGAACAGACAGTAGACAACAGACGAGACGTATTGTTGAACAGAAACAGACAAAACATATTTTTGAACAGACAGTAGACAACAGACGAGACGTATTGTTGAACAGAAACAGACAAAACGTATTATTGAATAGGCAGCAGACAAGTCGCATTGTTCAACAGACAACAGACAAGACGTATTGTTGAACAGACAACAGACAAGACATATTTTTGAACAGACAGTAGACAACAGACGAGACGTATTGTTGAACAGAAACAGACAAAACGTATTATTGAATAGGCAGCAGACAAGTCGCATTGTTCAACAGACAACAGACAAGACGTATTGTTGAACAGACAACAGACAAGACATATTTTTGAACAGACAGTAGACAACAGACGAGACGTATTGTTGAACAGAAACAGACAAAACATATTTTTGAACAGACAGTAGACAACAGACGAGACGTATTGTTGAACAGAAACAGACAAAACGTATTATTGAATAGGCAGCAGACAAGTCGCATTGTTCAACAGACAACAGACGAGACGTATTGTTGAACAGACAACAGACAAGACATATTTTTGAACAGACAGTAGACAACAGACGAGACGTATTGTTGAACAGAAACAGACAAAACGTATTATTGAATAGGCAGCAGACAAGTCGCATTGTTCAACAGACAACAGACAAGACGTATTGTTGAACAGACAACAGACAAGACATATTTTTGAACAGACAGTAGACAACAGACAAGACGTATTGTTGAACAGAAACAGACAAAACGTATTATTGAATAGGCAGCAGACAAGTCGTATTGTTGAACAGACAACAGACAAGACATATTTTTGAACAGACAGTAGACAACAGACAAGACGTATTGTTGAACAGAAACAGACAAAACGTATTATTGAATAGGCAGCAGACAAGTCGTATTGTTGAACAGAAACAGGCAAAACGTACTATTGAATAGGCAGCAGACAAGTTGTATTGTTGAACAGACAACAGACAAGACATATTTTTGAACATACCGTAGACAACAGACAAGACGTATTGTTGAACAGAAACAGACAAAACGTATTATTGAATAGGCAGCAGACAAGTCGTATTGTTGAACAGAAACAGACAAAACGTACTATTGAATAGGCAGCAGACAAGTCGTATTGTTGAACAGGACAACAGACAAGACATATTTTTGAACAGACAGTAGTAGACAACAGACAAGACGTATTGTTGAACAGAAACAGACAAAACGTATTGTTGAATAGGCAGCAGACAAGTCGTATTGTTGAACAGAAACAGACAAGACATATTTTTGAACAGACAGTAGACAACAGACAAGACGTATTGTTGAACAGAAACAGACAAAACGTATTATTGAACAGGCAGCAGACAAGTAGTATTGTTGAACAGAAACAGGCAAAACGTACTATTGAATAGGCAGCAGACAAGTTGTATTGTTGAACAGACAACAGACAAGACATATTTTTGAACAGACAGTAGACAACAGACAAGACGTATTGTTGAACAGAAACAGACAAAACGTATTATTGAATAGGCAGCAGACAAGTCGTATTGTTGAACAGACAACAGACAAGACGTATTGTTGAACAGACCAGACGTATTGTTGAATAGACACCAGACACCAGACAGAACGTATTGTTGAACAGACAACAGACAAAACGTATTGTCTGTTGTCTATGTTGGGGAGAAACATTGAAGGGAGGGGGCATTCCTGTTCTGACCCTTGAGAATTCCGATATGTTACCTGAATTTTAAGTTTATAAGCCTAAATTCGTGGTGTTGATTAACGTAAGGAATATTGTAACGGTAGTTTTAGATCGTTCACGTTGAATCTGCAAACCCTAATATGTACCGTTTATTTGTGCCATGATTTTCTTATAACCACTCTTTTAAGGACTGACATGTTAGGGCATCATTTTCAAAGATGTGGAGGCTCCACCATTTTTAAATCTTAAAATAGATTGGAATTGTTTTACCGTGTAAGAAGTCCCTCAAACTCAAAGTTTCAAACTCTTTATCTTTCTCTATTGTGGGTCACAACTGATATAAAAATATGTAAACGTATACACTTCAACATAATTTACATGTACGTAGAATATCAAGATACATGTATCACGAATTATGTATAAACGACTTTTACTGAAATGTTTTATTTAATTCACATTGCTTACGTATTTTTAGGAACACTAAATATAGTCATACCAGGTATGATTTCAAGCAATTAAAAACATAGTAGTTATCAAGTTTAATCATATTTACGTATAGTATAGCACCGTCTTGTATTTTTACGAGATATTAATACCAAAACTCGTCGTAAATGACCTGATAGTTGAAAAATATTGATAATTTTGATATTTTAATGGGTATTATCCTATGCGTTATTTGAGTATTAACTTCTCTAGAAGGAATAAGATGACAACAACAGCTGCGGGAATTGTGTGGGATCAGATAGTGATGGATGATCCATAACAAATCATAACTCTATCCATCACACAGGTAGGCGCCAGTACTCCTGTTGTCATTCCATTACTTTAATTTCTTATTTCCTTCCTCTCTTTTTTATTATTTCAACAACATTTGTTGCGTAACGATTTGCTTCAGTTAGAACGTATTTTGAAACAGGCAAATTTATGAGATAACAAATCACGATTTTCCAATATTGATAACGCTATAACGTCGGCCTTGATGTAATTTTTAAAATTCAAAAGTCATCAAAATGCTTTTTTGATTTTTCTCGCCATTCATTTGAATGACAAGAAAAATCAAGTGCATTAAGAATGACATTTTCATCAGCAAAAACTGGAGAAGCTCTTAAAAATGACTAGTTTTATGTTTAAAAATGACGGAACAGTTCTACTGTGAGGTCGGAGCAAATCCAGTCGGACCTAGGCGTCCCTTGGAGACGCAATGGCTGCTAATGGAACCAGTGCTGAGGTCAGATTATCCTTGGCCATTACAATGTTAATGGTCTCGCTGTGGTAGTGGCTCTGCTGGAACGCAATTTCTCTCTTCCTACTAGCCTTTGGTTACATTCCTACTAGCCTTTGGTCATATTCCTACTAGCTTTCGGCCACATTCCAACTATCCGTTGGTCACATTCCAACTGTCCGTTGGTCACATTCCTACTAGCCTTTGTTCACATTCCTACTAGCCTTTGTTCACATTCCTACTAGCCTTTGGTCATATTCCTACTAGCTTTCGGTCACATTCCAACTAGCCTTTGGTCACATTCCTATTATCCGTTGGTCACATTCCTACTAGCCTTTGTTCATATTCGTACTAGCCGTTGGTCAAATTCGTACTAGCCGTTGGTCACATTCGTACTAGCCGTTGGTCACATTCCTACTGGCCGTTGGTCACATTCCTACTGGCCGTTGGTCACATTTCTACTGGCCGTTGGTCACATTTCTACTAGCCGTTGGTCACATTTCTATTAGCCGTTGGTCACACTCCTACTGGCCGTTGGCCACATTTCTACTGGCCGTTGGTCACATTTCTACTAGCCGTTGGTCACATTTCTACTAGCCGTTGGTCACACTCCTACTAGCCGTTGGTCACATTACTACTAGCCTTTTAGCCTTTGGTCACATTCGTACTAGCCGTTGGTCACATTCGTACTAGCCGTTGGTCACATTCTTACTGGCCGTTGGTCACATTCCTACTGGCCGTTGGTCACATTTCTACTGGCTGTTGGTCACATTTCTACTAGCCGTTGGTCACATTTCTACTAGCCGTTGGTCACACTCCTACTAGCCGTTGGTCATATTCCTACTAGCATTCAATGTTACGTTGTTCAAGCAAAATGAAAAAATCGTTATAAATATACTTCTCATACAGTGAGAGTTTATAACCCACCTGACACGTTAGTTTCAACCATTATCGTATATTGACGTATGCTTCCTTTCAGTGTTGATACAACTTAAAAAATACAGGGTGTCCCACAAGTAACCCGACAAACTTCTCAGGTGGTTTCCTCTCATCAAAATAGTGAGAAATGTTCATATAAACATATGTCCGGATACGCTTTCTTAGCGAGCTACGTCTAGCAAAAGATTTCGCTCGATTTTCTAGGAAAGGACGGGAATAAAGCGAAAGTGGTGTTTTTATGGCGTAGATGTAGTTGTAAAATTTATTGGATTTTTATCTAAAATAAACTGAAACATAGAATAACATGTACCTTCCAGACCTGTAAGAACACCCATTCCTGAGATATCAGACCAAATATGCAAAATTTGGTCTCGAAAAACATGATTAAAATTTAAAATTTACTTTTAACTATACCGTTACCTATCCACTTCTTTTTGGAACGAACATGAAAATAAAATTTTTAAATCGTTATATAATACAGATAAAAAGAGGTATTAATATAAAAATGATGATAAGTTAATTTTGCAATACATCTTTGAAATAAGGATAATTCAAAGTACGTAAGTTAATATCTGCTCGGTAGACGAAGTTGAAAAGCGTAGTTTATCATCTGCCCAAAGTATACCGATGGAGAGGTTTCCAATCAGGACAGTCGAGACAGTAAATTCTCCTTTATGGATTAGCAAAACATACGGTCACAAGAACGTCGGGAAGTTTTAATCAAAACGCGCTCTGAAACTTTGTTTAGCTCGTGAAAATAAATTTAATTTACACCCGCGCAAAGAAAACGTAACTCTTGTGAGTTCTCTGCCTTGTAAATCTCTTAGCTGAACTGTTTAACTAACTTATTTACCTTTCGGCCGAGTGTCTATTTCATTATGCAAGTTTGTTGAGTGCAAAGTTTTGTCGGATCTATTTTCATATTCTATCCAATCATAAAATATTTTAATATGTACTTGCTTGATTATCTTATGAAGAAAAACTATCCGATCGTTCATTTATTTGCTCAATATTAAGAACCCGACAGGGCCTTCTTGAAATCGTGTCGTTGTCCTTCTTTCAGTTTATCCGTCCATTTCTGTGACACTTGTTGATGGACAGCTCCTATAGTTTTGAAATCATAGGCAGTCCTTTGTCCGAGGTGGAACCCAATAGATTAACGGGTCAAAAGGCCAAAGTGCAGTCTGTCTGACCGTCCGTTTACCCATTTGTGTGAAAACTCGTACTAAAAGATTCCTAGAGATTCCTAGAGACCTAAAACTTGGTAAATGGAACCAAGTCCATTTACCATGAACTTCGTCCAAGAAAGAACCCATTAGATTTTGGGGTCTAAAGACATAAGGGCAGTATATCTATCTGCCCGTATGCCTACCCTTTTGTGCGATAAACTCTTGATAAAAATGTCCAAGAGACTTGGTACATGGTACATTTTAGAAAGAACCCAACTGATGTAAGTAAAAATGTCAAAGGGCGGTCCGTCAATCAGTCTGTCTGTCCGTTCGTCAACTTATTTGTGCGACAGCTCTTAAAAAAGTGTCATAAAGACTTAAAACTTAGTAAATGGGTTTCTCTTTGTCCAAGAAAGAACCCAATTGTTTTGGGGTCAAAAGGCCAATGGACAGTATGTCTGTCTGCTCGTCCGTCTACCTATTTGTGCGATATGCGATAACTCTTGATAAAAATGTCCTAGAGACTTAAACACTTGGGACATGGGTTACTTTTTATCCAATAAAGAACCTAATTTATTTTGGGATCAAAATACCCAAGCGCAGTTTGTTTCTCTGTCTGTTCGTCTACCCATTTGTGCGATAACTCTCACTAAAAGTGTTCTACAGACTTAAAACTTGGTAGATGGGTTTCTATTTATCCAAGAAAGAACACGATTGAGTTTGAAGTCAAAATGTCTATCTGCTCAACCGTCTGTCTATTTGCGTGGTCACTCTTTCTAGAAAAGTCCTGAAACTTGATACATATGTTCCTCTGTGTCTATAGAATTGCTTTAGGCTCAAAATGTCCGTCAGTGCACTACCTCTTTCGTCACGTTCTGTTGGAACCTTCAATACTCCGCTGTACCGGTTTAATTTTGTGCATAAATACTAAGTAGGTGACATATTTTACGTCCCGTAAAAGAACGACTCATAACCGTACTGATGTAGCTTGTAAAATCATGCCCAGATGAGTTTGAGGCGATTCTGCCACATCGCTGCCGACCAACAGATGTTCTCGCTATGGCATGATTGTCAGCTTGATTAACATGTGTCTGTATAACAGATGAATGAAAACGAATTCACTTGTATTTGTTTACGGTAACAGCTGACGGTGTTTGTTTATTGCAACAGATGTCGAGGGATCAGTAATTTTCCATAGAATACACGTAAAAATTGGCAACAGTGCTTGGTGCGGACTGTTGGCGTGGAGAGGGGGTTCAGACCACCATTGGACTATTTTCGTGCGGTGTACTCTAGTATAGTAATGATGTTATGGGTTCACGAGTTGCGATTACGAGCCACTTCAATTAGCTTACGAGTTTAATATTTATAATACGCGCATGATCTCGCTAAGTCTACTAGTCTGAATGCATAATTCGCCTACCTCAGGAATAAAGAACCTTTTATAATAAATCAGGCAAATATTTCTTTTCTTCTCTGAGATATTTGGCGTTACATTGTTACATAGTTACGTAACTATAAACTATTTTATCAAATAATGCCTGATTTTACATATGATCTGATAATTGCAGTCTTCAGAATAATTTGAACAATTGTGCAATAAAGACACTTTTAATAGACAATTAAATTAAGTCAACGTTTTAGAAAATTTCTTTCCGCCTTCATTGATCATTAGCCTATATAGTAAAAACTCGTTAAATTTTTTTAAATTTCAGAAATGGTAGTCATTGAATTTTTCATTGTATACATTAATCAAAATTCATTGTAAAGCCAGAAAAAGTATAAAATTTAATCCTTCTGGAAAATGTAGCACATTTTGTAATTGCAAACAGAGTCATTTGAATGAGTGAAAAATCAGTTAAAGTTTACTTGCATAAACGAAGTGTCACTATTTTTATATTGAACATTTTTAATATCGTGTCCATTCCAATTGCAATAATAAAGTTTTAAAACATAGAACGGAATGTTTAATTAAAATCTCTTAATATTAAATAACATTAACTTTATAATAATTGTTGAATAGAGTGAAATACAATTCATTTAAATGATCTTTATTGAAGAAAAGCCACGCCTTATGTTACAATGACACTCAGAAAAGAATTACCACCTGGTTTGAATACCACGAAAACCATCTTATAATGTGATTGCCAATCACAGGGGCTATCTCTGCACAAACAACACAACTTTAGTGTTAGGATCATAAATACGTTTACATCGTTAAAACCAACGTAGGACGTTATATTTTCAGAGTAACAATTGGAGTTCTTAATGTTCTTAAGGTCTACCTCTGCTGTACAACTTCAGTGTTAGGACCATTAACATGTTTTTGGCAGTCCAAACCCACTTAGAACGTGATCTCGTCAGCGTAACTCGAGGAGTTCTTAATCAGTTTGTACCCTTACCTTACATCTCCGCTACATGGATACTGCGACTAAAATAGTCAAATATCGTGATAGCCAATCACAAGGGACTACTCTGCCGTACAACTTCAGTGTTAGGACCATTAACACGTTTAGGCAGTCCAAACCCACTTAGAACGTGATCTCGTCAGCGTAACTCGTGGAGTTTCTTAATCAGTTTTGTACCTTACACTTCCACTACATGGATACTGCGACTAAAATAGTCAAATATCGTGATAGCCAATCACAGGGACTATCTCTGCTGTACAACTTCAGTGTTAGGACCATTAAAACGTTTAGGCAGTCCAAACACCCACTTAGAACGTGATCTCGTCAGCGTAAACTCGATGGAGTTCTTAATTAGTTTGTATCTTACATCTCCGCTACATGGATACTGCGACTAAAATAGTCAAATATCGTGATAGCCAATCACAGGTCTACCTCTGCCGTACAACTTCAGTGTTAGGACCATTAACACGTTTAGGCAGTCCAAACCCACTTAGAACGTGATCTCGTCAGCGTAACTCGTGGAGTTCTTAATTAGTTTGTACCTACCTTACATCTCCGCCACTACATGGATACTGCTATGCACTAAAATAGTCAAATATCTCGTGATAGCCCCAATCTCAAGGTCTACCTCTGCTTTGCTGAACAACTATTCAGTGTTAGGACCATTAACACTGTTAGGCAAGTCCCAAACCCACTTAGAACGTGATCTCGTCAGCGTAACTCGTGGAGAGTTCTTAATTAGTTTGTACCTTACACCCCCACTACATGGATATTGCGACTAAAATAGTCATAGACAAATATCGTGATAGCCCAATCTCAAGGTCTACCTCTGCTGTACAACTTCAGTGTTAGGACCATTAACACGTTTAGGCAGTCCAAACCCACTTAGAACGTGATCTCGTCAGCGTAACCAGGTGGAGTTCTTTAATTAGTTTGTACCTTACACTTCCACTACAATGGATACTGCGACTAAAATAGTCAAATATCGTGATAGCCAATCTCACAGGGACTATCTCTGCCGTACAACTTCAGTGTTAGGACCAATTAACACGTTTAGGCAGTCCAAACCCCACTTAGAACGTGATCTCGTCAGCGTAACTCGTGGAGTTCTTAATTAGTTTGTACCTTACACTTCCACTACATATGGATACTGCGACTAAAATAGTCAAATATCGTGATAGCCAATCACTGAGGACTATCTCTGCCTTACAACTTCAGTGTTAGGACCATTAACACGTTTTAGGCAGTCCAAACCCACTTAGAAACGTGATCTCGTCAGCGTAACTCTACGTGGAGTTCTTAATTAGTTTGTACCTTACATCTCCGCTACATGGATGCACTGCGACTAAAAAATAGTCAAATATCGTGATAGCCAATCTCAAGGTCTACCTCTGCTATACAAATTCAGTGTTAGGACCATTAACACGTTTAGGCAGTCCAAACCCACTTAGAACGTGATCTCGTCAGCGTAACTCGAGGAGAGAGTGTAACTTTCCACTTTAGTCAAATATAGTCTACCTCTGCTGTACAACTCAGTGTTAGGCACCATTAACAAACGTTTATACACCCCCACTTAGAACGTTGGATACTGCGACTAAAATAGCCAAAATATCGATGATAGCAATCTCAAGTCTACCTCTGCTGTACAACTTCAGGTTAGGACCATTAACACGTTTAGGCAGTCCAGAAACCCACTTAGAACGTGATTCATTAGTCGTACCAATTACACGTCGTGGATAAGTCTTAATTATAGATTTTAATTTGATCACCCCACTACACGTACTAAAAACTAGCGTATCATTGAGATATCTAACTTCAGTGTTAGGAACCATTAACACGTTTAAGGCAGTACCCGATAGCTACATCATAAGAGGTTACTAGTCCCAAACCCACTTAACTTACGCCGTATCGAAATAGCACAAATATCGTTTATAGCCAATCTGTCTGACACCTCTGCTATACTTCATGTTAGGAGTAACACGTTAGGGAGTCACAAGTGGAGTTCTTAATGTTTACCTTACACCCCCACTCCATGGATACTGGCGAGCTAATAAAGTCAAATATCGTTAGGATCTCAGTGTTAGTAGCCATTAACACGTTTGGCAGTCCAAACCCACTTAGAACGTGATCTCGTCAGCGTAACAAGTGGAGTTCTTAATTAGTTTGTACCTTACATCTCCACTACATGGATACTGCGACTAAAATAGTCAAATATCGTGATAGCCAATCTCAAGGTCTACCTCTGCTGTACAACTTCAGTGTTAGGACCATTAACACGTTTAGGCAGTCCAAACCCACTTAGAACGTGATCTCGTCAGCGTAACTTGTGGAGTTCTTAATCAGTTTGTACGTTACATCTCCGCTACAGGGGTTCTGCGACTCGAAAGTCGTCAAATATCTTGATACCCAGTTATATAAGCTGCCTTCTATGAAAGTAAAGTGAATTTTTAGTTCCGTTGTTTTTGTCATTCCTCTCCCTTGTGTGTATTTTTCCCGTATGTTTCCTTCTGTCTCTGTAAGATAAACAAAAAATATAAAATACATACAATGTTTTAATTTACTAAAATACTATCTGGTATGTTAAAATTATTTTATTAAAACTTACTAATGTGACTACTGTTGCATACAGAGTTATTGGATTAGGAATATTCTAATTTTTAATATTTTAATCATTTAATGACGTTAAATATTCCTTAAATTGATTATTGGAAAGGTTGCATGTTTCTTTCTTAGGATTAATTTTAAACGGAATAATATGTGAAAATTCTAAATTTATTCTTGCAATATGGTGGATTTTCCTTTTACATAATGTACTATGTATGCATTCACCGTTTTCATACACTAGCAAAGTTGTAGAAAATCTATGCAATTTCAATGGCATTCCATTCGATCGTTTACAAACTTTTAAAAACAAGGTAAAAAGAGATTTTTCTTGAGTCGTATTAAATACTGACAAAAATATGTTTGGTCAGTGTTTAATAGCCCTAGGTAAGCATATATGAAATAAAAGGCGTTTGGGTACTGAACTATAACATTTGTATATTTCCAAAATCATGTTATTTGAGAAAACTCCGTCACAGTAAATATGTAATACTAGCTGTTTCCCGCGGCTTCGCACGCTTTTCGTAAGCTTTGCTCGTGTGCACTTCTGGTTCAAGTGAATTATATTTCAAACGCCGGTGTTGAGTTTGCTTTGTTGCCACAATCAAAAACTCTGTATGTTTATAGCCATTGTACATGTACATGTACTTTATTATAGAGTGGTCTTACTCAAGTTTTAAGTTCAACCAGAAACGTATCTTAAAGTCAAATGTACACCATACCTTAGCGCCTTCAAATAGTGTTGTACTATTTAATATACTTAACTATCTCATAATTGCAGTTTATAATGTGCAGGCGCTTTGAAAACTTTGTATCGTTGCTGTTGACTTTTCACTATTGTTGCGACTCTATGTGATCTTACTTTGTTACTTATTTCTATTTACTGCCTACATATGTTAACAACTGTATTGTATCTTCTTTTTCTGCCATACTGGAATGAACTTATATTTTTTTTAGTGTGTGAAAAAAATAAATAAGAAAATGAAATGTTGCATGAAGATTCATTTCTGTATAACCAACATCGAGTTTGTTGACGGATCATGTAACTCCATGGAATTTGGCTGAGCGTTAGCGAACATTTTCACCTTATGGGTAACCGTGATGGCTAGAAGAAACTCACATAAACATAATTTTTGTTTAACTGAGTTTCTTTACAAATAACATCATATGACATTTTAATAAGTGTTTAGCCTCACTGGAGTCTACATTTTGCACTTAATATCTACGTAGTCGAGAGAGCTACGCATGTCCATCCAAGAGATTAGGCTGAGCGTTATTGAAGCTTATCACTCAGTGGTGTGGCACTATTTCTCTTTCGTATGGGGGGGGGGTTTAAACTTTCTTTTTTGTATGATTGTCTGTCAGCCTTTCCACAGGACATCTGAAAATTTAAATAATAAAAACTCGGTGTGCAATTCCGCGAAATCTGACGGTATTCTTTCCTGATCTTGAAAAAACAAAATATAAAAAATGAAATAACAAAATATTTCCACAGCTTACCGTTTTGGAATATTAGTTTTACTAAATCAACTGTTATTTCTGAACGGATTGTCAGACTCCGATCTCAGACCCGATGACTCATCTTTCCTTGAGTCACCCCTACCAGACACTCGCCCCAATACTGTCTCACCCCTCTTGCAGCCTAATGCGCTGTTTGGGGGAGGGAGCTGAGCGTGGTGGGTAATACAAAACTTTCGTATACATAAACTAAGAGTGTTTGTTCACTACATAAACTGTATTTTAAGTAGACTTTGAATGCTAATTCGGCCTATTGCAATTGTCTTCATGGTAGCACTCAATGAAAATGTCTGCATAACTTTACTGAAAATTACTCCCAGAGCCCAAAATCACCCCCTGTTCCTAAGTTTACATATATTTTATAATGTGTCTAGCAGTTACCTGCCCCATCGCACACATTTTTATACACTTGCACGTGTATGAGCAATTCTGGTTCGAGTAAATATAATTTCCGAAACCAGTGTTGAACGTGGTTGGAGTGACAATTTTAAATTTTCTCGGCCTTCTGACACTGAGACTCGTTGTTGAAACAATGTAATACTTAATAAGTATATTGTGCAATTAAATTTAGTGCCTAGACAGTTTGGATAATATAATATAGGGACTAGTGTGTTAAAAATATGTTAAATTTTCTTAATCCTGCTGGAAGATATTGCGGAGAAAATCGATTTTTGTAACATTAGAATTATAAAATAGAATAAAAATGGTCCTAAAATGTGATTTGCAAATCCCGGCCCCCACATTTGCTTTTTCTAGGAATTGGGTGCAGGATTCACGGAATAAATGGGTATTTTCAGTGTTCCAGTACCTGCAGTTGTGTTTGTTTACAGCCCCATTGACAAACAATGCATGCATGAGCATTGCATTCATCACTGAACACAACGTTTTGAATAAACAATGATTTGAGCATTGCATTCATCACTGAACACAACGTTTTGAATAAACAATGCATGAGCATTGCATTCATCACTGAACACAACGTTTTGAATAAACAATGCATGAGCATTGCATTCATCAATGAACACAACGTTTTGAATAAACAATGCATGAGCATTGCATTCATCACTGAACACAACGTTTTGAATAAACAATGATTGAGCATTGCATTCATCACTGAACACAACGTTTTGAATAAACAATGATTGAGCATTGCATTCATCACTGAACACAACGTTTTGAATAAACAATGATTGAGCATTGCATTCATCACTGAACACAACGTTTTGAATAAACAATGATTGAGCATTGCATTCATCACTGAACACAACGTTTTGAATAAACAATGATTGAGCAGAAAATAGTGATTCCATTTCGTCGTGTACAAGCTGATTTTTAAAAGGGTAACATTTATTTTTCTTCAGTAAGCGTACTACAGACCTTTGGGAAACGTCAAAAACAATTCATACTGATCTGATGGACTGCTGCGGATCTTCAATAAATTGTGTAGCAATTTCAAACTTCTCCTAAAGGAGGCCGACCAAAAACAAAAAAACAAAAACAACAAAACAAAAACAACAAAAAACAAAAAAAGTGTGAAGACTCAATTAAAGGTTTGTATGGGAAAGAGATATCGATTTCTGGTTTTCACAATTCTTTTAAGTTTTTTATGCTCTTCAAAATGAGGGGTCACTTGAGAGGGGTTACATTTGAAATTGTTTAGTTACCCCCAAAATCCCGCATTTTTGGGGGACAGACAGAGCATCAAAAATGGATCCAGATACTCGACACTTATGTACTAAAGTTCTGAAGTATTTACTTGCCACAGGTCTATCAGGATGTGCAACATTAAACCGCTGTTCTGCCTCATGATAATGTTCATTCTGAGCTCAGAAAATAAATATCATTTCTACTTTACCGTCGTGACTACGGGGCATTATTACTCGTATACAGTAATAATTTGAGAATGTCATTTAACAGGAAGAATGACAAAGCGATCCAAAATCAATAACCTTAATAACATTCAAACTCTCCACGGAACAGTAACCACACCATAATGATACCACTGGATAATAATGATCCACTAGATAATATCCACTCTAACAGTATGACCTGTTCTGACGGGATTGAAACAAAGAAGGGACTTGTTTGTACTAAACCTTACTTCGCACCGGGATATTACAGTCACTCTTTGCAAATAAACTTCTCATCAGTGTACTTTCTAATCTTCATTGGATCCTTCGTCCATTTTTCTAACTGATTCAGAACACAAACGACCAATAAACCAGTTTCCACGCAGACAGTAACTTTACAACAAAAATTTAAGTGTAAAGACTTCGTTAAAAGGTTGTATGGGAAAGAGATAGCGATATCAGGTTTTCACAATTCTTTTAAGTTTTTTTTATGCTCTTCAAAATGAGGGATCACTTGAGAGGGGTTTGTTTACATTTGAAATTTTTTGGTTGCCCCTAAAATCCCGCATTTTTGGGGGACACAAAACATTTGCAAAATTACCAAATGAAACTTCCTTTCCACATTAAACCACTAAAATGTAAATCTGTGCATTCCTCACAGTTACCTCTTTATCTGTATTATATTATAATACAAATTTAATAATATATTTTTGTGTTTTACCTTTTATTATACCTTTTTGAAAACGGCAAAGCCGAAATATTAAAGGAAATTTATACTAAGAAGTCCAATAATTGTTATAATAGAGCAATTCTGCATTTATACACCCGAAGTGTATATATGTATATATATATATATATATATATATATATATATATATATATATATATATATATATATATATATGCATGTATGTATGTATTATAATTATAATTTTTCTTGAGAAAGGAATTAGGGTGTGTGCCAAGTAGTGATGATTTGAGTGAAAATACATAAACAATATTAGCTCATTTAAATTAAACTAATATGTAATTTAATATTTTGCAAAAATTATATGCATTTTAAAGTCTCCTTTTTAAACTTTAGAACCAAATTTTTATTCACCCTGTATAAATAAAATTCGTACTTAACAGGGAGACCAGAAAAAAATGACTGAATAAAATGAAATGAGGTAAGTCCTACAGTTTTACAACCAAAGGATCGCTCAAAATCATTTGAAGTTTTACATTGTGCTTATGAAACAAAACTCAAGACCGCTCAGCAAGTTGAGTGCGTATTTGTGCTGGTACATTTTTCATCACGTTATGTTTACATTGTATCATTCTTGTAGCACTAAAGCCTTTCAAAGTGTAGCCGAATATAAGCCGTTGTAAAACGTCAATTACTCACTGCCAAGCTGGAGTAAGCCGGAGTAAGATGCCTTATTAGGCATGCCGGCAAGAGAATGGTAATAATTGGAGAGGAATCCTTCCGAGCTCTTGGGCATTGGGACACGACAAAGCGCCGTTTTCCCTGAATAATACATTAAAATTCTCAATATTTGACCCTAATTGTGGAAGCCTGACGTCGTGGATATTAAGCCCCTCAGACGATTCTTGGAAAGAAAAAGTTATGAGCATTTCGAGTACTTCTGGAAAGCTGTCTGAAATTGAGGGAGAACGGATTTACTCCTTTATAATATCTTTTTTAAGGGGGGATTTCTACCTAATTAACGTAATGTATGTTTACATTATTTTTCAATAATACACACTTTTGGTAGCGTTCAGTAGAATAATAATTGTCAATTCAAATTGAAATTTTTAGGTACATTTCATTATTTTACTGGAGTCAATTCATTTATGATTTAAGACCAAAGGCACTGAGGCACTTTGTAACTTTATCTTGTTAAATATCCAATCTTGTGAGTGCCGATGGCCGAGCGGTCTAAGACGTTGGACTCTGTGAGTCTGAGTTAGAGATAGCGCAGGTTCGAACCCTGTCTGTGACCGTAGCACTTTTTATCAGTACCATCGACCTTGTACTGTATCGACTCTCCCCCTTATTCTGTTTGATGAGATCCTCACACAGGCCAGTGGCCCATGAGAGTAAGGCTTAAAAGGGGATCGGTTTTTTTTTAAATCTAAGAAGATTTTAACAATTATGGTACAGCTAAATGTGTATGTGATGAGTTGGGTCCATTATGAAATTAGAGCACTTGCGTTTACATTTGGTTTGCATTAGTGATTCAAAATAATAAATATAAAAATATATGTAAATTTTGCAAAATATTATCAAATCACATATCAGTTTCATGTGAGGTAATATCGTTTATGTACTGTCACTCAAATCATAACTACTTTTGGCACAAACCTTAATTCCCCTGTGGGAAAAATTGCTTATATTTAAAAAAATGCAAAAGTTAATTGTGTTAAATTTACAAATTTAAATTTTATATTTCAACGTTTGACTTAGCGACGATGTTAAATTAAATAAAAATAAATATATTTATAGCTTTGTTGGAGGGAGAATTGCCCATAAATATCCAATAAAGTATGTAGGAGATGTGTTAAACATCAATTATATATTTACTTGTACGAGACCCAAACGTTTAGCAGAGGCTGCCAATTTGTAATTTATTTGTGTTTAGCGCGAGCTTAATTAGTTTGTTTTATTCATTTGCTCTGGTATTTACCAAACGCACCAAGCCGTATTGAAAACGTCATGACTGCCAGTAGCTTTCAGATAGATATCACCCTGTCCATAAAAGTTGTCTTTATTGAATATGAAATTCTTTAATGGTCATTCATATGCAGGAATGTAAACTGAAGGATAATAACAGCCTTAACTGGAGACGTGAATTCTGCGATAGAAATGTCCTTTTCTGATCTATCTTTGGAATCATCATTACAGGAAAATCTCAATCCTGAACGTTATTAATAAGTTTAAAAAAAAACCTGGTAAATAAAAGAAAGGAATCCTTACGTTTTCCACAAGAAAAAGCAATTGCAATTTTATAATATAAAAACCATGCATTGCAAATTTAAAAATAGTATTGCACGCTATTCATTTACAGTTACACTTTTGAGCTTTTTGACATTATATTTAATTCGTTTTTGGTACAACGTATGAAAAATTACAGAACAAAGAATGGCCAGGCTGGTACCAAAGTAATACTCTGTGTAAGTGTTGTATCTGTTGCAAGTATGGACGATAGTTTCTTTATGTGTTTAAAACTTTGACATGAAGGACAGAAATAATTTGTTTGAAAGTCAACGTGTTGTCTTTTATAATTTTGAAAAGCCCAAAGATTTAAATCTTATTAAAGATTAATCAGCCTGTTATAATAGGATATAAGATGGCATGTGAGATAGGTTAAAAAGTGATGTTACGGGTTATAGATGATTATTAGAGTCTTGTATTCGAAATTACGAAAGAGGATATTTAAAAAAACCGACAATGATAAAAAAGTTATTACACCAATTTTATTGAAGTTTTGAGCTTATTATAACATGAGCCATCATCACATGCATAACTTTGACATTCAAACCTTCTAAGATAGTTAGAGTTACAAAAACTACATATATCATGTTACTTTCAAAAATAGGCCACTATCAATTGATACTAACAGTGTCAAAAAGTATTTTATAATTATGCATTGCTTGCTTTAATAAATTAAAAAGGAGTTTATTGTAAAAATTAAGATATATAAAAATGTGTATGTTAAGAAAATGAATTATTTGTTCAAACAATTGTTAAAACCCGGCTGTGTTGGCGAATACCTTGATGTTTCTACAATAACAAAAGTTTTCACCCATAACGTAGCTATCGTGTGAAGGATTGATTCAACTTGAACATGAGTTTAGCTCCAGTTCACCTTCCTTTTAGTGCAGCGTCTGAGATTTGACGCTGTTCAGACTAGACACCTGAAATCTGGAGTCATGTTCGTGCGAAGAGATAAAAGAATTGCAGAGAGTTCGTTTTGATCTTCTTCGTCACCGACTTTTTTCTTTTCAGACGAACATGACTCCAGATTTCAGGAGTCAAGTCTGTGTCAGCGTCAGATTCCAAACGCTGTACTAAGAGGAAGGTGAACTGGAGCTAAATTCAACATTCATAATTAAAGTGTTGAACAAATTTAAGTCTCAAACACTTCACACTCTAATATTTTGAGCCAGAATTATAAGATTACCGTCAATGTAAATAAGATTCGTACGTATCAAATGTTTTTAGTTTGTTCGATATTTTTATTTTTTTATTTTGAAAATCTAATTTTATTTTATTGTTAATATATTCAAACGTAATCACCTTAAAAAAACCTAGAACCAATCGCAAGCTTATTAACCATATATAGTATTTATTTTCAGACACCTGCCATAACTCTGCGACCAGAAATAAGAAAGGTGTATAAGTTTTGAAATTAAAATATTCCCAATGGGATAATACTCAAGTCGAGATATTTCGGGATTTGTCAGAGTTAGTAAAAAAATCAGTCAGTGGGGAATTAAAACTAGCACACAGTCGGCATTGGCTCTCAAAGCGGGCAGGGGTGTCCTCTAGTTAATATAATGCATCACAACGATTACAACAGTATTTAAGTTGCCATACAAATGCAATTACGTTAATTCGATTTTCAATGACCCCAAAGTAATAGGAAAATATTGCAGCTTCCATTGAGATACTCAATTAGTTGCATGCACCTAGTACGAGGTTTGCCAGTACACCGAGAGCTGGATGTCGTTGGTTCTCGGCTCTCAGCTCTCAGCTCTCGCCTCTCGCTGAACCAAATCACAATGGAATTGAATGCCAATAGTACAGACACTCTTTGGAATGCACGTTACTGTTATATTAATAGGGTGTCGGGTAGTGTCACGGTTATATTTTACAAAACATAACACAACGTTTCGAGGATTGAAATCCATCCTCATCTTCAAGTGTCAGAAATTCGAATCGAATACATAAGCTTAACATGTACAAGAAACTAAAAACTGTGGACTTCCTTTAGTTGCTGTAAAGTTGTTTTCTTTTTATGTCATACAAGTTTTTTTGTTTTGAAACTTATTTTAGTTCATCATTTCAGAGTACTTTAGACACCTGAAGAGCTTAGTCATTTCAGAGTACTTTAGACACCTGAAGAGCTCAGATTTCAATCCCCGAAACGTAGTATTCTATTTTTGTAACATACAACAACGATAAATATCCGAAACATTATTATCCTTTCAAACCGTCTGTGACGTGTACTTTTCTGTTTTACCTGAGCAATTGTTATGTAGAACTGATCACACTCTACATAACGAAATTTTACATCCAAATGAAGAAGCGCGCATTCATTGTTGCTGCAATAACAGAACGGTCACTGATTAGACGCCCAATCAGCTGTTCAAATAAAGGAGTTAGGCTAAGGTGAGCCATTACCATGCCATTGATATTTTGTCGCTTGCGTATGTCAGTTAGTAAAATTTCAGTATAATAATTTTGTCTTTACAGAATTAAATATCTACGGTAAAACTAAGCCTTGGGCCTCGTAGTAAGATTGTCAAGTCCTGTCGATAAACGTAGGAAATTAATACGTTATCTGTAATAAATTAATACTAATCTAGTCTTTTTAATAGTTCACGGAGATAAATAGTTGTAAATACGTGTTCATAGTGTCAAATACTGTAACCACAAAATTGTTTCTGTAAATTGTACATAATTAGGCCGAGATATTATCTCGTCGTAACAATTGCATCGTCTCTCATAAATTTCCTTACTAAACTTGTTAACTGTTCTATAAATAATTGAATCGGTAACTTTATGTCCTAATGTTTGTATATTATTTAGTTTTACTCAGAATAATGTAAAGGCCGTTGTCATGAAATTTATACTACCATTGCCGTGAAAGTGCATACATTAATGCATTATGTTAATACTTCAATACACTTTTACTATAATTCTTGTAATTAATTAGTTTAAGTAAGAACAAACGTAATTGATTTTTTTCTGTGTCAGAATAATTATGCTTTGTGTTTAAGACCAATATTGTATATCATTGTAATTGGCAGATTCTGCGCTTTTTAAATGTACTTATGTTTATACATTAAAACGTTTCTTTTACATTTTTACTGGCCGCAGTAAGCTAAATACGAGTATGTTAGACACACCAACAATAGTGACAGATGTTGCTGTTTTAGTCAGCTGGTTTCTTTTAAGTTAAGTTGGACATTGTTTTCATGATTGATTATAAGTAGTGTTTACTGATTTCAATGAGCCGCAGAAGATGAATAAAACTGACTTTATGAAGTTAAAAGTTTCAATATTGTATTGTAACGGACGATACAATCGACGGCTCGTGTGTGTGTTTTGGGTCCGCCCAGTTGGTGAGTAGACTTTACACTACTTATTCCATCGTGCTCCCCTGGGAGGTCGGACTAACTCCGTCAATGTCCATTGTGGAGCCTCTACCTATCGGACTAGGCCTGAATAACTGCATTAGTGTGGATCCAGTTTCGAACTTTGACAAAATGGGACTCAACTTTAATTTAAGGTCTAGCCATTATGTATTCATGTGAATTATTGTTTTGTAATTTTGTAGTTCAGGAATATCGTCATCATGATTTTGGCCACTGTAATTTTGTATTAGAAATCGGAGCGCTCCTACCGTAATAATTTTTTCGTATTTTTATTTCAATTGGCCAACGAGTTAAGTTTAAGTTAAGTTAAATATATATTTGTTTATTTAGTTTAAGACCTTAGCACTGTGAGAGAAATAGGCAATACAGAATGAAATATGTGAAATATTGGTTTTAATTTCTAATTGCCTGATATTTAATTAGAGACCTTGCAACTTACTATTAGACAATAATCAACCGAAATCTGTGGCTAATGTAAGTACCTAAGGCTTAGTGTCGTAAACCTAATAGTTTCTTGCGTGCATGGTAGTGGTCTCGATTGAGCATACCTGAGGGCAGGAAACTGTTTCCTTGTTGGAGACCTGCGACTATCACACCCCATCAACAAGGTGGCGCCCTTATTACCGAGCAAACCGTAACCATCTGGGTATTCCGTCAATCTTAGTAGTCCTCTGTCACTGCGCAAGAACTTGGTTGTCCTGGCGCTCTACCAATACTCACGCCCTTCTCCACTGAGCGAGGCCGACAATATTGCTAAACCCGCGAGGAGGGGTGGCACATCCATCGTCAAATAACAATTCTTTTTGGAATATTAGTCGGAAAATAATATTTCTTAAATTTTCTATGGTTACTCACTTGGTGCTGGAGTTGTAAACCACCTTTTCTGTGAAGCAATTTAATATTCTTCCCCAGATAGCACTGGCGGCCATCTTCATTTTAGCCAAATAACAACGATGAACTTTTATTTTACTTTTAATTTTAGACTTATGGGATATGTCTCTTTCCTAAGAAAACCTAAAATGCTTCGATGCGTACTGGTCAGATTCCTAACATGAGACCCGTAATATCTCACAATTTATCACTAAGAAATAACACATTGCACTTTATTTTCACTACTAGTACGTGAACATTGTAGTGATACTTTATTTTGACTAAGAAACATTTAGTTTGAAATAAATGTCTCTCGATTTACTGAGAGTCAAATAATCCAAAACTGAGTGCTTTTGTGTTTAATACCGCGATTTATATCGAAGAGAAAGTCGAATAATCCAAGAAAACAAACCAAGTATATTTCAGAATAAGAAATGAGCCATTAACTAATCAAATACGAGATTCGTTTGTAAGATACATATTTTCTGCTGACGAATCTTTAAGTGTCGCAACAAAATAACCATTAGGGAATTGGGCGCAAAATGATATTTTATAATGTGGTAAATAATATCGGGGAAAACTTGTGAGAATTTTCAAGCGGAAATGATAAGAAAGCTTAGTCCGGATTACGACAAAGGAGTTCTCGTCCATTTCCACACAAAGAATGGGGACTCGCTGGAGTGTTTTCCAGGCTAAATTGGCTGGAGCGGATATTTTCCGGACCCTTACGCAATTTAATGCGCGCCAAAGTACCGCTTCTCCAAGGCAAGATTTATTTTCCGCTAATTCTGTAAAACGCTTTTTGCGCGGAGCGCTACAGCAGAACCTGGGCTCCCAGTTCCGTCGGGTGCTTCCTTTAAAATATAAAGTACCTTTAGAAAGCATAATTTGTCGATTTGAAGTGTTCCTTTCATTTTGTATTCAAACTAGGATCAATCTCCCCATAATAGGTTTCGCAAATTTAGGAGCCAGTTGTAATAAAACAACCCTGAGTTTTAGCCAATAAGACCAATGTTCATTTTTGACACTTTGATGTTCTTATTTTTATTCGTAGAATCATGGTAGGTGTCTGGTATCTGACACTGTCTCAGACTTGACTTCTGGAGTCAAATTCGTCTGAAGAGAACCAAAGAATTGAGTGGCAGTCTGAGCCTACCACGTCACCTATTTATACAGGGTATCCAGCAACCATTCGAACAAACTTTCAGCTACATTGTTCAGCAGGCCAAAACTAACAAATAATGCAATATAACAAGTGCCCTATTTCACTTCGTTTAGCGTCTGTCTGTCTGTATGTGTTTTTTGGGAAAAAAATTACTACTCAAAAACCACTTAAGATACAGAATTCAAACTTAACAGTTATGTTAACCTAGTGTTGGTCCTTTTCAGTGAAAAAAATAAAAGAAATATCTCATTGCATTTCAAAATGGCGGCCGTTCAAAATTTTCAAATTGTATTAGCTTTGAAACGGCTACTTTGACAACAAATTCACCAGGATAACTTTTTTTAGCATATTGTATTACCAATTTAACTATTTCACTATTTTAATAAAGAACCTTAAAAAGTGTATTCGTAAAAATCCACTACATTGTTGTATGTACTTGCAATGCATGGATTTAACCTGCTTTTACGTTTGGTGCTGTAACTCAGTTATTTGTTATTCAATATTTTTGAAACAAGACAACTCGTCCCACTCCCCCCCCTCTGGAGGGGGCTCTCCTGCGCATGGCTGCTCAGATATATTTGCTTCTGCGCAGGTTTCTTTGCGATCGATTTACTTATCGTAATAATTTTGTACCCATCATTCAGTATTATAGCCTTTCTTGTACCCTATTATTTTAACCCCTCCTCCGAAATAGCGATCGATCAATTTCTTAGAAGGAACTCGTCTATCGCTGTCACAAAAACCTAGTTTGTGTTCTTATTTGCAAATTACACAATCGGATTGCGATTCATTTTCGCTGTATTCTTCGTGTTCATCCTAATAATTTTAATTTAGTTTGGATCAGCATTTTACTCCTCTAACTGCGACGTGATGCTGCACTGTTTCTCTCCATTCGGTTGTTTCTTTGGCGCTTGACACAATGTTGCACTCTGGTCTGATGGATCGCTTTGTATGTCCTTTGCACTGGGCACGGGTTTTACTACATCCGCTTGTTTCCTCGGACTGTTGGCTATGGAACAGAATGGCTCGTTGTGCCCAGGACAATGGCGTCAATGATATTAGCGAAACACACGCTGACAATCCAGCCCCGATTGCCTTTCCAGTTTAAAATCACGCATTGCTACCTTTTCAGGGGAAGGTAAATTCGATTAACTTACGAATACATTGTGATAATCAATTTGGGCTTAATAGTAGTGTTTAATAATATTCCAATACACTATTAAATGTTATGAAATCGTCACTAGCGTGTGTAGTATGAATGATCGCACAGACGGATAGACAGCCGGACGGACTGCTCTTTAACCTTTTCACTCCAAGTGTAATTGGAGTTTTCCTTGTATCAAGAGAAACGTATGTAACAGTTTTCCAACTCTCAAGAACCTTCCCGTCAAGAGTAATCGCGCAGACGGATAGACAGCCGGAAGGACTGCTCTTTAACCTTTTCACTCCAAGTGTAATTGGAGTTTTCCTTGTATCAAGAGAAACGTATGTAACAGTTTTCCAACTCTCAAGAACCTTCCCGTCAAGAGTAATCGCGCAGACGGATAGACAGCCGGAAGGACTGCTCTTTAACCTTTTCACTCCAAGTGTAATTGGAGTTTTCCTTGTATCAAGAGAAACGTATGTAACAGTTTTCCAACTCTCAAGAACCTTCCCGTCAAGAGTAATCGCGCAGACGGATAGACAGCCGGAAGGACTGCTCTTTAACCTTTTCACTCCAAGTGTAATTGGAGTTTTCCTTGTATCAAGAGAAACGTATGTAACAGTTTTCCAACTCTCAAGAACCTTCCCGTCAAGAGTAATCGCGCAGACGGATAGACAGCCGGAAGGACTGCTCTTTAACCTTTTCACTCCAAGTGTAATTGGAGTTTTCCTTGTATCAAGAGAAACGTATGTAACAGTTTTCCAACTCTCAAGAACCTTCCCGTCAAGAGTAATCGCGCAGACGGATAGACAGCCGGAAGGACTGCTCTTTAACCTTTTCGCTCCAAGTGTAATTGGAGTTTTCCTTCTATCAAGAGAAACGTATAAGAGTTTATGGGTCTTTTTCGTTTGAGGGCCAGCACAAAAGACTCTAGCTTGCCTGTTCAAAACTCAGATCACGCGATGGTTGCCCGCTGCGCATCGCTTTGCGCTGTTTGCTCTTTTAGAAAAAAAATTAACTCGAGCTTGCAAAGTCCAAGCCCAGATCAACTCACCATGCTTACACACACGAAACTCAGACAGAACTGACGCAGGTTTCATTACAGGCAAAAGATAAGCGGCGCGCGTTTATCACTGATAAGATAAGACGAGTTTATACTAGAAGTAGTACCTGGACTACTAGTGCAGTCATTGAAGCATTATTGCTCCAAAATTTCATGCAAATCGGTTCACAGTATAAGAATTCATTCATAAGAATGACTGCACTATACTGCCCTACGAACTAATAAAACGATTAAATGCACTGTCAGTTAGGTATAGTATGTTTGTAAGGTGCTGGCCCTTAAACGAAAAAGACCCGAGTTTATTTAAATCGGTCACGATACTATTCGTTTTGAAGTCCTGTATTAAATTTGAACGTAAATAGCCCTATAGTTTATTTCAGTGTGCAAAGTGTACAATTTATAAAGTTTATCAAAAATATTAATGTCGATTAGTGCAGCAATTTTGGATGACTGACAAACATCCATCTTTTATACTCTAAGCATCCATCCATAAGTCCATATTTGCAATTAACAATATCATATTGGTCCAAAATTCGGTTACATTATTAAAAAGCTTCAAGCCCATTACATAATGTTCTGACAGCAGAAAAGTTAGAAAAGATAATAGGAATTTGGATATATGCCATCCTTATATATTACAAAAAGTATAACATTACGGCTCAAGGATTAAAATCTACCCTCTTCTTCAGATGTCAAAAACCCTAACACAAAAATACTTAAAAACTAACAAGTACGGCCATGGACTACTAAAAGTTTCACGCAATACCTGACTGATACAACAGCAGCAGGAAGTCGAGACTGGAAGGAATGTACCAGAGCGATGTCACTGCACAGAAGCTAGAGCACAAAACACACACACACACACACACACACACACACACACACACACACACACACACACACACATTGCTGTTTGAGGCTAAACCAAAGTTTAAAATTAAAGCAAAACATTTTTGTAGTTGATTATTCTTAGGATAGGTAGTAATCGAAAGTAAATTATTGTTATTATTATTGTTACTTTTATATATTAATTTTATTTAAGCATTGTATTAATCTTGTCGTTGTTCCATTTATCTTGTTGCTGTTGTGTTCATCCTGTTATTGTTGAAACATTTCTTGTTATTCACTCATTTTGTTATTGATTTCCTTGTTATTGCTTTGTTATTGTCACTCAGTTATTCTTTATCTGTTATTGTTGTTCCAGTTTTGTGAAATTATTTATAATTGTTTGTTTTGTTTGATTTGCAAATGTTATTGAAATATAGTATAGCATAGCCTCCACACAAGACCAGAGACATTTTAAGCTATTAAGAATTGTGTACTGTACTGTACTTTGTATTTTTCGAAATAAAGATGATTTGAACTGTGAACACACACACACACACACACACACACACACACACACACACACACACACACAAATTATCTAGTTTTGGTTCCCTCACGCACCTTGCAGGGTTCATTGGGACAATGTATTGTGACCTTATATTAAAATGAATAATGAATAAAGAGTTTGTGAACTGTGAACACACACACACACACACACACACACACACACACACACACACACACACACACACACACACGTATCAATGAAGGCGGAACACTGAGTGGCAGTCGGTTGTCGCACTTATTAGTCTTTAATCGTATAATCCCTTCAATTATCGATAGTACAACGGTCATCGCAAGATAACCGGATCAATCAACGTCGAGCGTGGCTGCTGCTTGGATAGGTGACCGCTGAGCGATCCTGTCCTTGCAAGCAGTCCGCCTGCCCGGTCGTTGGTGGTGGTTCTGAAGTCACCTTTAAGCCGTTGGCCCCAGGTTGTGTTAGAGAGGGCTTCTTAGCCCTAACCTCACCTGGTAAAATAAGACATATTTACTTTACTTTATTATCTATCGTGAGTAACAGCTTTAAAAATATTGATATTACAACTAGGTTCCATTTCGCTAAGAATTATCATGAATATAGTGATTAAAATCGTTAGGCAGTTTTTAAATTTGTTTATTGTGGTTTGCAAGTAAATAAAATTGTGCAAATTTACGCGGCTTTAGTATTTATTTCCTGGTTGGTTATCTGGCTCGAGAAGCATTTAGAGCGATGTCTGTTCATCCCTTACTACTACTTACACACTCATTCCTTGTGGTATAAAAACTATTTATTTTAGGAACTAAAAAATATATTATTTAATTACTATATTTACGTGGTTAATACGTTTCCGTTTTTTTTTTTTTTTTTTTTTTTTTTTTTTTTTTTTTTTAATCTGTGGGAGTATGCATGTTTGGTTCGCTATTAATTACTTCTGCAAATAATGTTGCATTATTTGGAGTGTTAAATAGCAACTATTTTTATAAATTAGAAAATATAATATAATTTTTCAATACATTAAAAATATCTATGTAAATGTAAATACGAGTAGGTCTAACTAGTAATGTCTGTTATTTCCATAAATAACTCATATAACGTCATTCTACACTATTATATTCTTTAAAAAATTTTAGAAGTAATCATTTCCGTACAATAATACGTATAGTGTAAAAGTTATTGTTAATTTAATATTCTCTCCAAGACCAACAAACATGGATAGGTAATATAATTTTAATAAGAAAAAAAAATAGAAATACAGTTTTATAAAATTTTAATACCGCTGTATTTTTCAGGTGAGCGTCCAGTCAAATTGGAGTTCCAGAGTTACCAGAATTGTGGAACGGTTAGTTACAATCAAAAATAGCAAATAATTAGTGTAGAAACTTACCTCAATACATTAAAATGAAGTATTCGGCTAGAATAGTTTTTAAGAAGAGCCAGAGTGGTTCAAAGTCCTATTCTGCCCGTCCACATGGACAGCTAGCTTGTAAGAGGATCTTATCAAACAGAACAATGGGGGGGGGGTGTTGATATACTGTAAGGTCGATGGTGCTGATAAACGGCCACAGACAGGATTTGAACCTGCGCTATCTCTGACTCAAATCCAAAGTCCGACGTCTTAGACCTGTCGGCCATCAGTACTAGTTATTATTGTTCAAGTTGGAAAAAATTAGAAAAATTACAAATTTTCTTAATTATATCAATGTCAAGCAGTCATTGTTTTGACTATTATTAGGGTTGTAAAAGTAATACATTTCAATTTACAATGTGCATAGGTTAAAGACATTTTAAATATAAAATAAGTGCTTGTTACGAAAATAGTGTATTATTGGTGGAGAATAACAATGTTATTGCAAAGTCCTGTGATATTACATTGT
Source organism: Homalodisca vitripennis (assembly GCF_021130785.1). NCBI lineage: Eukaryota > Metazoa > Arthropoda > Insecta > Hemiptera > Cicadellidae > Homalodisca > Homalodisca vitripennis. Next base: position 136,631,632 of record NC_060213.1, read on the forward strand.
TATAATAGGACGAGAAGGACCACCCGGTGCTGTTTTAGTGCACTCTGTCTTTGCTTAGTTTAACTTTTCATATTTCAGAATCTAATCTTTTAAGACAACGTCCCTGAAGACAGAAAAAATATAAAGAAATCTCAACATATAGAAACTGCGACAGTAATTGTAATCATTAAAAATAATAATTTTGAACATGAGGCTTAAGGGAAATGGGTGGAGATAAGAATTTGATATTATTAAAGTATGTACGTGATTAAAATTATTTTATAGATTTGTGAACAAAAAAATTAATTTTTAAACTAAATTTGATTTAAGAAAACTACACATATTTAATCAAATATTATTTAATAAAATTAAATCATTTTTTGAACATTTTAAAATAAATTCTTGTCACTCTCTTCCATCATCTTTCATATATTTATATTGTATAAAGTTCGTCTCCTTATCTCCAGTAGTACTTGATTACAATGTACTAACAAATACTTACAATATACTACAAATACTTACAATATACTAGACATACTTACAATATACTATAAATACTTACAATATACTAGAAATACTTACAATATACTAGAAATACTTACAATATACTAGAAATACTTACAATATACTAGAAATACTTACAATGTACTACAAATACTTACAATGTACTACAAATACTTACAATATACTACAAATACTTACAATATACTAGAAATACTTACAATGTACTAGAAATACTTACAATATACTAGAAATACTTACAATATACTACAAATACTTACAATATACTACAAATACTTACAATATACTAGAAATACTTACAATGTACTACAAATACTTACAATATACTAGAAATACTTACAATATACTACAAATACTTACAATATACTACAAATACTTACAATGTACTAGAAATACTTACAATATACTAGAAATACTTACAATATACTTACAATACTATACTACAAATACTTACAATATACTACAAATACTTACAATGTACTAGAAATACTTACAATATACTAGAAATACTTACAATATACTAGAAATACTTACAATATACTAGAAATACTTACAATATACTAGAAATACTTACAATATACTACAAATACTTACAATATACTAGAAATACTTACAATATACTAGAAATACTTACAATATACTAGAAATACTTACAATATACTAGAAATACTTACAATATACTAGAAATACTTACAATATACTAGAAATACTTACAATATACTAGAAATACTTACAATGTACTACAAATACTTACAATATACTACAAATACTTACAATATACTACAAATACTTACAATATACTAGAAATACTTACAATATACTAGAAATACTTACAATATACTAGAAATACTTACAATATACTACAAATACTTACAATATACTAGAAATACTTACAATGTACTACAAATACTTACAATATACTACAAATACTTACAATATACTAGAAATACTTACAATGTACTACAAATACTTACAATATACTACAAATACTTACAATATACTAGAAATACTTACAATATACTACAAATACTTACAATATACTACAAATACTTACAATATACTAGAAATACTTACAATGTACTACAAATACTTACAATATACTAGAAATACTTACAATATACTAGAAATACTTACAATGTACTACAAATACTTACAATATACTACAAATACTTACAATATACTAGAAATACTTACAATATACTACAAATACTTACAATATACTACAAATACTTACAATATACTACAAATACTTACAATATACTAGAAATACTTACAATATACTAGAAATACTTACAATATACTAGAAATACTTACAATATACTAGAAATACTTACAATATACTACAAATACTTACAATATACTACAAATACTTACAATATACTAGAAATACTTACAATATACTAGAAATACTTACAATATACTAGAAATACTTACAATGTACTACAAATACTTACAATATACTACAAATACTTACAATATACTAGAAATACTTACAATGTACTACAAATACTTACAATAATATACTAGAAATACTTACAATATACTAGAAATACTTACAATGTACTACAAATACTTACAATATACTAGAAATACTTACAATATACTACAAATACTTACAATATACTACAAATACTTACAATATACTACAAATACTTACAATATACTACAAATGCTTACAATATACTAGAAATATTTACAATATACTACAAATACTTACAATATACTAGAAATACTTACAATATACTACAAATACTTACAATATACTACCAAATACAGTATCTCCGAAATACTTACATACTCCTAAAAATTTCTTTGAGTCTGAAAAACCCCGTGGAATAATAAAAACCATATAGTAGTCCATATTAAAAACACAGAATGCTTAAACCTAATCCTGCAGCAATGTTTGGCCCTGTGACTTATAAATTGCCATGAAAAAGAACAATTTCACAGAAATCTAAGGAATCAAAATAACTCCTCCAGTTCCACATCCAGTGAGTATTGTGCATCCTATTGTGTCGATTTTTAAAGATTTTACCAGTAATCATGTAACATTGCATAATTTAGGGGGATTTAAAAACCCCCCCACACACACACAGTAAAACACACTAAAAACACAACAACAACAACACACACACACACACACACACACACACACACACAACACAGTAAAATGACAGGACTTTCAACACTAATTTATGCGAAGGTATTTCAGAGGGTTGCGTGGAATTCAGAAATTCTGTAGGAAAATGAACTGCCTCATCAAGACCTAGCACAGTGCCTACAGAGTAGTATGTTTGCATCTGTTTTTTGCACGTGTTTAAAATTTTTGAGTGAATCGAAGTATTTAGTTTGTTTACAATTCCGTGGTACATCATTTTGTTATAAGTCGTAAGGTTTAGTCAGAATTAACAATGACAGCACTAAAAAATATCAATTTTCACATTATACTATTTTTCTCTACTTTCTATGATTAAAATATTGATGTACCAATAACTTAATATGGACTTCAACGGTGGTGTTGGACTTCAACCAAATCAGCAGAAGTGCCTTCACGTCTCATGGGATGCACTTGAAGCAGAGCAGCAAGCACCTTCTGGCGGACCTGCTGATTGATTGTGTGCAGAAGTTGAATCGCTCCAATCCTCGAACTTCGTCCCGGATTCCTGTTACCGCTGTCAAGCCACTGCCGACACGGCCACAGAGGTCTTCCACTACCCCACTGCCAACTACCTTGGAACTGCCAGTCGCTGCTCATCCCCACGTGCTTCCTTGTGACTCATTCGCAGAGGCAGTAAAAAGCGGATCATCGGTAAAAAGACCTGATTCACTACCCTTTATTAATGCAATGAATCAGCAAAAAAACTGTCTGCCTTTTAATTGTGTGAATCTGACATAAAAATATCAGAATCGGGGAATTACGTAACCAAAAAGTCTCAAGAAAACCCAAATCAAATTAACAAAATTCAAAATTCAATTCAAGCATTTTCTATTGTGCACCAGAACGCACAGTCTGCCACAAATAAAGTCGACGAGCTGATGCTCATGGCAGAAGAGCTACGTCCTGATATATTTGTTGTTTCTGAGCATGGCTTTACGGCTGATACTGTTGCGATGTTCAGAATCAATAACTACGAATTGGCTAGCGTTTATAACCGAACTAACTACAAAGGGGGTGGCGTGGCAATCTTTGTCAAATATCGCCTAAGTTACCAGCCATTAAAAGTGGATTATAGTAGTGATCTAAACTTTGAAGTGGCTGGGGTAAAACTTGATCAAAAATCCATTGGAAAAATCACAGTAATTGGCCTATATAGATCTCCAAATGGGTGCAGCACCACATTTTTTGACAACTTTGAAACACTCCTAAATTTCTTTCATTCAAAATTATTGAAGTTTATCATCATAGGTGACTTCAACATCGACGTTCTGAACTGCGCTAACCCCCTGGCCCAGCGGCTTCGCGATATCTTATCTTCTTTCGGTTTAACATGGTCCGTGAACTCACCAACACGAGTTTCTGCCGCGTCGAGTACGGCCATCGACAACGTCATCACAAACATCCCAGACGTTTCGGTCTCTGTTCTGAACGCGGCCATCTCGGATCACTTCGCCCAGGAAGCCATAATTACCCACACCAAACCAAAATTTGAACCTCCCTCCGTGAAAATAAAACTAAATTTAAAGTCTGCAAATGTTGATCTTTTCAACAATTGTCTCAGGAAGGAGTCGTGGTCATTCTTGGATTCTTTCGATCAAGTGGAGGAAGCCTTCAATGCATTTTTAAAGCGAGTAATTTTTCATTTAAATGTCACCTGCCCATTCAAAAATTTCAAAGAGCGTTTTCAAAGGAAAAGAGATACCTGGATTACCCAGGATATTCTCAAATCAAGAGAAAGGCTTAAGTTTTATCATTCGATATATGTAGGGACAGAAAACGAACAATTCAAAACTTTTTTTCGAAATTTCAAGCAAAATTATCGAAAAGAAATAAGGATGGCCAAGGCACGAGATGTCGAAACCAAACTGAGACAATCAGACAATTTTTCAAAAAGCGCTTGGAACATTATAAAAAACAGCACAAAACAACAAAGTTTTTCAAAATTTTCAATTCCAACACTTAAAACAACAAATAAAATAATTGATGATCCGTTTGAAGTGGCAAGTGAATTTAACAAATTTTTTTCAACTGTGGCTGAACCAGACGACTCATTTTCGGATAGCCCTCGCGATGATCCATTGACGAGACCGATCTCATCTATGGTTCTTTTTCCTGTGAGTGAGGTGGAGGTGGCCCGTATCGTGCGGGATTTGAGACCGAAAAAATCCAGTGACACCAATGGCATGTCTGTGTGGTTGCTCAGGGGTTGCTTCAAATACCTCTTGACTCCAATCACCCGACTGATCAATCTTTCATTTGCTCAAGGCGTATTCCCGTCAGCATTGAAGATTGCCAAAGTTATACCAATTTTCAAAAAGGACGATGCTTGCATTCCAAGCAACTATCGTCCAATTTCTATACTCCCAGTTTTCAGCAAAATTTTTGAAAAAGCTTTTCTCAAACAATTTGAACAATTTCTTGATCGTTACGAGGTTCTATGTCCCGAACAATTTGGGTTCAGAAAAAACAAGTCGACAATCGATGCTGTAACGAATCTCATTTACAATGTTGTCGAGGGCCTGGAGAGGCGAGAGCACGTGCTAAGCATATTCCTCGACCTCTCTAAAGCTTTTGACTGTGTGCATCATGCAACACTGTTGCACCAGTTGTGGTCAAGTGGTATTCGGGGACTGCCGCACGATTGGATCTCGTCTTATTTAAAAGATAGAGAGCAGTGCGTGCAGATTGCGAGTGTCTTGTCAGGCAAAGTTAAAATGCCCTACGGTGTCCCACAGGGTCATCAATATTAGGGCCAGTCCTTTTTCTAATTTACGTCAACAGATTGAATTCTGCAATCCAGAATGGAAAATTGATTCAATATGCTGACGACACGACTCTCTGCATCAGATCAAAATCAAAAAACGAACTTGAAATGGAGTCATTCATTGAGTTGAATTCATGCATCGAATATTTCTCCAGAATCAATCTGAAAACAAACAGTTCAAAATCAAACGTCATACATTTTTGCCTTCGGCAACAACAAGAGCAAGAGCTTCGACCCGCGGTGATGGTGGACGATTTCCTTCTGGAAGAAACAGACTCCATTAAGTTCCTTGGAATGTACCTTGATCGGGGGCTGACATGGGACGATCACATTGAAAACGTTTGCTCTAAGGTCGCTTCGGGAATTTATGTCCTGCGCAATCTTGCAAAATTTTGTTCGTTGGATGTATTAAAAATGGCCTATTTCGGTCTGATACATCCACATTTGACATATGGCTTGAGATTGTGGGGAAGCTGTTCCAAATACAGATTTGAAAGAGTTTTCAGGTCTCAAAAGAAAGCCGTAAGAATTCTTTCAAAATTAAACCCCAGAGAGTCGTGCAAATATGCCTTTAGGGAGCTTGGATTGCTGACCCTTCCCTGTCTCTATATTCTCGAGGTGGCCTTGTACTGCCGATTTAAATGCGTGTTGGTGCAGGGTAGGGATGTCCACCAATATGGGACTAGAGGCAGGAATAACTTTCGAGTCGAACAGCACAGAACGGCAGCTTTCGAACACTTACCATCTCAAGTTGGAGTCGGACTAATCAATAGGCTCCTTGAAGGCATCAAACAACTCAATGAAACAAAAAAAATTCAAAACTCGACTAAAACATTTTCTTATGTCAAAGGCATTTTACTCAACTGATGAGTTCATGATGGGCCGCTGGGATGAAAATTTTTGAAATTAACAACCACGAAATCCCCGGTTCTGGTACATACAAGAATCGTATTGCATTGTATGTATTTACCTTGACCAACATCATTTATCTGATGTACTTATCTACTTTATAGGCTATAGTTACGTTGACGCATGCCATGCAATATTGTAATTGTTTCACGCAATAAAGGATATTATTATTATTATTATTATTAACTATGAACTTGTCCTTGTTTGTAACGAACCTTACTGTAAAAAACCGTATCAAAATCCGTTTACTAGTTTAGAAAATATCGATGCACAAACAGACCAACACAAAAAGCGACTTTTTATACTATGTATTGATTTCAAATTGTTGGAATGAATATTTTACACACCATCTTTGCAATAATTGTTAAATGCTCTGTTAAAATATTAAAGTTTTGACCAAGCCGTGTTGATACGTCCTTTCACCTCAGGGCAGACGATTACGAGTATACTGTAGTCGATCGTGCAGTGATTGATCGACAATCCGGTGATGACAATACGACTCCAGGTCACGTATTATCGGTCGAAAATGACGTAATCTCGTACGTCATCAAAACTGGAACTTCACCGAAGAAGACCTCACCCAGTGACCCATGCGGGAGTTGAAAGGAATGGGCGCCCCTGGAAAAATGGGCAGCTGAGAAGAATGAGGACGTAACGGCTGAGAGATCCGCCGATGCTGCTGGAACAAAAAACCAAATACCCGAGCACCTGGACTTCTCGTGCCCGTGGGGGGGGGGGGGGATTTCAGGTGCTCTTTTGTCGAGACTCAGACTCACTGCTGTGTCGGCTGCGGCGCTCTCGTGTAGACTGCCCGGTCTTGTGTTGTCTCACCGTTTGTTTGCTTGGATGTGCTCCATTTTGTTTCCTCGCAGTTGCAGTGTTGAAGTGTTGTGTTGGGTGCAGTGTTGTGTGCTTTAATGTTGGATATATCACTTATAACAGGTAATCTTAGATAAGGGTACACTTGCGTTGTGTAAATTCACAACTTATGAATGTGTCGTTTGATAAAAGCCGGTTTAATATTATTGAAATTATTATGCGACAAACAAATTTAAAACTAGAGAAGAAACGTTCCAAATTGTGTCGCTCGTTGATTTTCTTTAATCATGAAGTAATTTATACACAACATGTAACATTAAAGGTATTTTTGAAAACCACACGAATCGCAAACAAACAAATTTAGCCCACTTTCAATATTTATGTGTATAGTATTTTTATGTAAACATGTAACTAGTATAGTAATAAGATAATGAAAAGTCGATAATAAATTTGCACGCATGTAAATATTTTTGGAAATAATCTATGATTCAATTCAATTCAAATGCCTTAGTTCTGTGATAAATTTTCTTATATTTCCAACTTTTGATAGCAAAGCAAGCATTAAAATACATTGGTAAATTAAATTTATCCTAATAAGATCTACATTTACAACGAAAACGCTCTGGTAGGATTTGTTTATTTTAACCTAGATTGTAGTTATTTGTTAGGTTAGTAATCCACCTGAGGAAGGGGCCAGTTTGTAAACCTCGAAACGTTACGCTTATTATATTTTGTATAATCGTAAGTGTCCATAAAACGCTTGTTTTCTTCACAATCCGTCCGTCGTCAGAACCAAACCAATTCAAAATAACGATATGTAAATTTTAGGCCTATATCAATTTTGTAACGAAAGGCTAGGCTGATTTGAATTAGGCACTATCGTTGTAAACAAATATTTGCAAAGTTACACAACATTAATGATCTAAATCGTCATTATTTGCAAGCCAATTGTATGTTCATTGATACAGAATTATTTTATGGATGGTTAATATTCCCACAGTCGGTCCGTCTATAAATTGTACGAACCGGTGATCGCATCTCACAATGTAACATACGTTAGTCCAAGCCACAAGTTGAACAAACCGACCCAAATCAACAAACGCTAAGCCGGTCTGATTGGGACCGCAATGGCCTCGAGGCGGCATTACTTGGGAGTCGTAAATAAGGCTTACCCTCCCCCACCCCTCCACAAACCCCGAGTCCGGTCCGATCTCTCGGGGAGGGGTAGGAAATTAAATTCAACTTGCCGAAGGGAGGTAGGTCGTCGTCGCGCTCAAAGGTCTGACTTGGTTTGTGACCTATCTAACAAACATCATTCCTTGCTTTGGCCCTTATTTTGGTCACAATTCAAGCTGTTAATCGTTCCGCAATGTTTCACTTTAATTTTTGCAGTAGGCTTTATTTTGTGACAGAGTTTTTTCTTGCACAATCTCACCACAGAGTGGGTTCTAGAAGAAGGCATTGCGAAATTATTTACTAAACCCACTGTTGTGGGTACGATTAATGCATCCCAATCAGTGCATAAGTATTTGTACAAATTTTAAACTGTGAGTAGCTGAAACAATTTTGACAGCTTTGCAAGTAGCAAGTCACTAAATACAGTACCAAAAAGATTGGATTAATCTTAGTTCTTAGGCTTACACAGGCAGTACCAAGTTCATTATCTAAGTTTTCCGACTCCCTCTGCGTCGAATGATTACTAACAAAAATTAAATTCTAAATATTTCGGCCACAAAAGGAGAGCTATCTGTAGTAAACTGATATTTAGTCGATCACAATCAACAGTAAAACATCTTTTATTTTTAAATACCAATGTGACTTGTTTGTTTATTAGACTTTATCATGCCAAATAAAACGGGATTTTGTAATAACCCAAGCAAGTCTGTCGTTAAACACCATCATTCTATTAAATGTGTCGAAATGTATTTATTGCATCATGAATTTAAAAGAGCGTTGATATAATTGAATGGCGGGGCTATAAGTTGGTACCTTTTTTTGTTTAAACGTTGTGGTCTTCCCAATATAAAACGCGAGTATTAAGAAAATATGTATAAATTATTAATTGATTGTTTACAGTATATCTAATATTTGTAATGAAAGATGTTTTAGAGGAGTGTTCGTACATTTTCCACGTTTCAAGAGAGTATCGTCAACAAAGAAAATGTATATTTTTTGCAGGATGTTACGTCTTTGTTGGAAGATAAAAAACGTAATGGCAGTTTTCGCGGAACGAGGGCGAGGAATGCAAAGAGAAAGAATCTCTCTCGCTAATGAACCAGAGAGAAACAGCAATGAAACACCCACATGCGAACTATAATGGGATCATTTCGAGTTTAATTAAACTGCGAACAAGCCATTACACAGGCTATCTACTCTCATTTTTATAACTCACTAAATATAAAGGGAAGTTCATACATTTTTTCGCTCCAATGCTCAAAAACATCACATGTTTTACACTTCGTTGAGAAGTTAAAGTGATGCGGCTTTATTCTTTTCTGAGAAGACGAAAAATAGCTATAAGTCCATAAAGAACTCTGGGAACTCTATCGTCTATAAGTTTATTTAACGGAATGAAAGGATAACATGATTTCGGACATTTTCCATCGTTATAGGTTATAAAAGGTATGACACAAAGTTTCGAGGATTGGGATCTATCCTCTTCGTCAGGTGAAGGAGGTATTAATACATACAAAAATAATGATAATAAGAAGTAAAGAAGGGAAAGACTTCTTTCTGCTCGTTATTTTTGTATGTATTAATATTTCCCCCACCTGACGAAGAGGATTGATTCTAATCCTCGAAACGTTGTGAAACGTTGTGTTATACCTTTTATTACCTATAACGATGGGAAATGTCTAAAATGCTGTTATCCCTTTAAACCTTCCATCATCAATAACAAACTTTAAACAAAGAATTGACGGAATGATTCTTAAAATCTTGAAGCGCAGAGTAGTAGTGCTTAATGTCTGCAGTAATAACGTATTTTTGAGTTACCCAACGATGTTTTTTATTATTTATTTTATTCATTATTTCATTTGAAGTGAAATAGCTTATCTCGTAACTCGGTCCAAAATTACTTTTCTTGGGTAAATCCTTTTTTCGGTAATGGTTTCGCCTCATTCTGTAAAAACTATCGTGCCCTAACAAATGCCGCTTACCTTAGCAAATCCAGCAGGCATCAGTAGTCCGGTAAAATAAGGATGCAACCTCGGAATGAAAGATAATAAGCTAAAAAATTTGCATACGTCTTTATTTTGATGGTATAAAACTTACCCCAAAAAGTCTCATATAATCACGTGTACGCGTCTTTAGATATTTAAGGTCAAAGTTCATGAAAAATCAGTTTTTTTGCAAATATCTCGTTTCCCTTACGCTAAAATGACTTTGAAGGTGTTAGAAAATTGTAGAACGAAAAAATTCTCTTCAACTTTTGTCTGAAGTAATTTTATGTACGTTCAAACCCTTTTTGAGATACAGCGCAAAGAGTAGGGGACCGCTTACCTGTATATACGATAATGCGAGGTCAGCCAGTAGAGTACAATAAATAAATGAGTTATATTATTAATTATTCATTGACTATTTATTATTATTACTTAATACTATTATTATTGATATTATTATTATAATATTATTATTAAATATTTATTATTATTTATTATTTAATATACCGAGAGACGAAACCACTACAACATATAGCCTATCATCGATGGTGGTTTTTCCTCTTGCATCGCTTTGTATGGAATAAAGATGATACTATCTAGGATATTTTGAATAAATACGTCAAATATTTACAAACAAATTATGGGTCAAGTATCGTTGTTGTATTTGATGGTTACTCAGACTACACTAAGAACATTAAAGCAAATGGAACAATTAAGAAAAACTGCTGTGTTTCAAAATCTTACGAACTTCGCTTTGATGAAACAATGGAAGTGCCAATCAGCCAAGAAAAATTTTTATCGAATTCATCTAATACAAAATATTTATAGACATGTATATCAACAAATTAAAAACTGTTAATATCACTACAAAACAAGCCAGAAATGATGCTCATGTTCTCATTGTAGAAACAGCTATTGCAGACGCTGGAGTCTGAACTTAAAAAAGACTTCTGTCATTGTAGGCGAAGATATTGATTTGCTAGTTATCTTGATAGGACGTGCTCAATTGCACCAACAAGAAATTTTAAAAAAAAATGGTAAGGGTAATGTGGAGACAAAACTGTATTCATCGAAAAGTTTTGATAAATACCCTCATTCTAAGAAAAAACACATATTATTTTTACACGCATTTAGTGGATGTGATACGACTTCTGCGCTTTATAAAAAAGGTAAAATATTGTTTTATTATTAAAATGTTCGAAAAACATCACGATTTAAATCAATCAGCTGAACTATTTAAAAAAAAAACTGCTCTGTACAAGAAAGATTTGAAAATGGAGTACGTATTTTCTTAGCAACGTATAATGCTCCGAAATCAGAAGACGATATAGACTCTTTTCGATACACCCAGTTCATCAAATCAACAAGACTCAACAAACCAGTGCAGTTATCAAGTCTTCCTCCTTCAAGTACAGCATCTCGTCAGCATATCCTTCGTGTCTATTATCGTGTAATCTTAAATGCCAGGAATTCGCTGGGTACTGCAAAATGAACTCCTGGAACCAATAACAACATTATTACCACCAGCACCAGAAGAACTGCTGAATACAATATTTTGCAATTGCAAGAAAGGTTGTGGTTCTAATTGCGGATGCAGGAAATCAGGATTGCGATGCACTTTAATTTGTGGGCAGTGTAATGGACAATCATGCCTCAATGATTCATCAACTTCAGATGGTTTCAATGAAGAAATTGAATATGCACCTGATATTCTTGAATCTTTCTATTCTGATAATTTTAGTAAACTAGAATGATGATAATGAATCCGATATTGAACAGCCAGAGGAAGAAGAAGAAGAAGAAGAAGACGATGAACAAGAAGAAAATTAAAACAAAAATATTAATCATTAATAATGAAAACAAAGTTTTATATTTGTAATTTTAATAAATTGATTATTGGATCAATAAATAAATTATATAATTAAACTTCATTTTGAAATATTTCTTTTAATTTGTTTGGTAAAAATAAAATATGTATTATTCAGAGAATATATAATTCATAATTAATATCTATAAATATGGTATATTAAATAATAAATAATAATAAAAAATGTAATAATAATGATAATAATAATAACAATAATAATAAAGACGTATGCAAATTTTTAGCTTATTATCTTTCATTCCGAGGTTGCATCCTTATTTTTGCCTTATTTTACTGAGTTACAGTAACTTTACAAAACTTGCTCCATTAAATCTGTGTTAACATTTAAACATTTTAAATGGTGGTCTACAAAATCATACGCTCGAGATAATGGCAAAGAGCTTCATACCAATGACGAATTCTCCTAGTCGGCCGGGCAAGAATAAAAGCTAAGATGATAATATTTAATAACACATTTTCTTCATAAATTCTAAAATTACACGCTAAACGTAATGCTCGTGTGCATGTATTGTACAAGAATTTTTTCGTAATCTGATCATAAGTTTCCTAGTTATATAATTTTCAAAGTTGTTTAGCTGAAAAGCGCCAAAAAAGTAACTATTTTTGTTGTTATCGACGATGTTAATAGTTCATTTTGAGCTTTTCCATTGTTCTCTTTACGGATCGCTTCATACGAACCTGACTCCAGATTCCAGGAGTCAAGTCAGTGACAGCGTCACATTCTAGACGCTGCACTAAGAGGAAGGTGAACTGGAGCTAAACTCAACATTAACAAACTGAACGTTATGGTTTTTCTAAATGACTGGCTTTAAATGTATTAACGCAGAAATAAACTAGATAAACTGTAATGCAACTCCCGTTCTTGTAGCTCTAATACAACAGTTATAGTTTTTGATCCGAGATTATTAAATTCCACACAACACTAGCAAATTCTAATGGCTGCTTTTAATTGTTAACCGTGGTGTAATTTCTGGATTTGGATGGTTCTTGGCGTGAAAGGTCAAAAATCAATAATTTTAAGTGTCCATCACTCAATTCCTCTTTTCCAAAAATATTAGTCTTGAACATTGAAAGGTAATCGTAGTAACTGTGTAATGAACCATATCAGCCACTAACGTCTTTCCAGATAAATTACGGAAAGTATAGAATATCCTCCCCTCCCTCGCACAGTGGTGACTTACAAATGGCCTCATATTTCCGCTATAAATGGTAATTTATTTACTTATAGTATCATTGCTGTGCCGAGGGGGGGGGGAAAGGCAAGGCGATATTTCCTATTCCCCCTCCGGACGTAAGGGTGTTACGGGTGAATGCTTCTGCCTTAATAAGTTGTTACTTTGAATAGCCAAGTTCCCATGGAACTTGATGGAAGAAGATACGGGTGCAAAATCATTGAAGCAACTACACCAATGGGAACTTCTGTTTACACTTCGGTTCAGTCGTGGGTATTTCTGCATAGATTTCAATTTAGGACTTTTCCCGCTACATTTCGCGTAAGTGGAATAAGCGTAGGCCATTTTTCTTTCACCATACCCGGTGGATTCAACAGTGTCTTGTACAGATTGGTTGATAAACAAACCTTTTGGGCGTGGATCGCTTTTACTAAAAGATGAAGTGGAGTAAGTCCGTGGAGAAGTAGTGGGCTGTAGAATTTTACATTTTTTAAGGAAAGGCCTATTTCCTTTATGCCTTATTCTGTCCGTCCTCATTGGCCACTGGCCTGTGCGAGGATCTTATCAAACAGAATGAGGGGGAGAGTCGATACAGTACAACGATGGTACTGATAAAAAGTGCAACGGCCACAGACAGGGTTTGAACCTGCGCTATCTCTAACTCAGACCCAAAGTCCATCGTCTTAGACCGCTCGGCTATCGGCACTTCCATAATTGAATGGGCGTTATGGACTTATAGATAGTCCAAATGTGATAACCTCTACCAGATGGCCCGCTTCATTGAAATTCCTGGAAGTATGTGCAGAGCATGAGGAAGGCATGCGCGGGTTGCCATGCATCGGAGACTGGTGTGCATGTAATACAGAATGCATTATATTCATGCTGTAGTAAAATAAGGTTGAGATTACCTACATAAAAAATTTAACTTCATTATGAGAGATATCTTGTTTTAAAGTTACAATAGCACGCGTACTAATGCTTTTCGGTTTTCTTGTAAAGTTTTTAATTTAGAGTATTGAAATGATAAGGTAACAAAAATGTGAGGGTTTTCCTGATACACCAATGTTTATATCCAAAACTTCCAGAAGGGATTTGAGTGCTCATTAAGTGAGATATCACCTATAACTCTACCACAAAATATAAGGGCGTAAAAGTGTTCTTATGGGGTTAAAATTAAAATGACTGTCGCACAGACGGCTCTTAAGTGTAATGTAGCTAAGCTGGGCTGTGGTACAAGAGCATTTGTGTAGACTCGATAAGACTCAGGTAGTATAGCTTAATCTCGGTTCAAAAAGTACACTATAGTCATCCGAGTTTGATCGTTAACCACAAATTAACTAATACAGCTACAGTAACCTAAATTATATAACCATTTAGCTGGTTCATTTCTGCTTTTATACATATATAACGAATTATTTACAAACAATAACTTCCAGCTTTTATGTCGATAAGCACGAAATAATGCACCAGAACTGTCAAACCAAACTGCAACTTTAAAGATCCATAACACGGAATCTTGTGGTCCTATTAAGACCAAATTTGTATAAAGTACAAGTACGAGTATGCAGTTTTTATTGTAACATTTTAGAATTTTATTAAAATATATGTAGGGAAGTTATGTGCTAGGGGAATTGGTATTCTGGTATTCATCGTACTTATCTTAACATTGGTATGGTCGTACTCATTCCTGTATATTCTCTGAACGTGTGGGATTAAGAACGTGTTTTATTACTATTGAGTTCTCGTGCATTTTCAAAACAAGGTGTGAGGTCATGTCCTTGGCTGTAGAGGACATAATCAGAGACACTAAATTATTCGGTTATCGTGTCTGTCGCTTCGGTGGTTAGAACGGACTAATTAGAAGCGAATAATTAACACAGAACATTAGGACAGACCAAAACTGGTTTAATTTAATTAGGACCAACTATACGTAAATAAATTAACGTCCTGCAGCGTGGTGATAAGGAGCTCGTTCTTTTTCGATTGCTCGGTTGGTTTCAGCTAAACGTAAATAATGAGACAAATTCCGTCATATGTCCTAAAACCTTAATCGTTTTCTGTGGGCAAATAACGAACAAAACTATTAAAACATACCATTAAGTCATGCCAAGACAATAGCCATTCGTACTCAGTCGGAAAAAGTAGGTAGCGTTTGTGACAGCTGAAATATTAATTTCTTTCTCATGGATTTGTATGCGCTTAATATATTGAACATCGTTAGAAATTTTAAAAAATGTTTCAACAAAAAGTTTATAAAATATTATAAGCATTCCAGAACACTTTATTTTTCTCAAGATTTGTAAGTAACGGAGTTTAAAATTTTAAAAAGATAGTGGACCGAAATGGCGTGCTGAATTGGCCTATGAAATTGTTATAGGATCAAGTTTTGTAACAAGTTTAAACTTTTTCCACAATTCCTTTCACCAGTTCTTGTTAAACGCAAAATTCTTATCGGATTGACATGTAATTATGTTTCGAAAGGATACAAAAATCATTCATTGCAAAATGTTTAGGAATGTTTAAAAAATGGAATGTTTAAAGCATTCCAGAATACTCTTTGTTTTTCCTCTAGGTCCATAAATAACGCAGTTGTTAATTAAAAAAAGTTTAACGGCCGCCATATTGAAATTAAATGGTGAATCAAGCTGGTCAGGAAACTGAGTAGATGTATTTATTTTTTCCATTTTTTAATGCAAAAGTTTCAACTTTTTAGCCTCTGGATTTGGGAGTCATTTTTTGTGAAAACTTTACGCTAATAAAATGAGCAATAGTTGAAATTTTGCAAACAAAATTGTGGTATACTCCTTCCTTGTATATTTCTCCAGACAACATTAAAAGATCTGTGATTGACATCTATATAGGGCTTCCCACAACAAAGCCGGTCTTTAGATTTTAATTGTGTTAACAACTCGAAGCGTAAACTGGAAAACCAGATAATATTCATGACTCCGCCCGAGTTAACCTAAGAACTAAGATAACATTAAAGTTATTTTCCCGCCCGACTCTTCTTTAACTTCTTGGATACCGCGAAGGAGCGCGGAGTGATTGTGGTGTACAGTCGGAAGTATTCATATTGACACAATGGGATGAGCAATGTTTACGTTCCCAGACTGTACTGACTGCGGCGGTATTTGCTTTGGTTTGACTTCTCGGGAATGTTCCCTTGTCATTTCATGGAATAACGCCAACGGATATTTTGTTGGTAAAGGCGCGCAAGGTTAAAAGCTTTCACTATGCTCCTGTAAACAATGTTTCATTGAGTGCGTTTTGTATAAAACTCATGCTAGCTTATCCGCAATCGGGTTATTTGTAGAGCTCGAGGAATTCGTAAAAGCACATTTCACCAATATATTTATGATTAAATCTCAAAAAAATAAATTTTGATGATAAATATTTCTCATTTTTCCGATTCAAAACCAAATTTCAGCTCTCTATACGTTTACTCCCCACCATTATTCCCAAACAAGTTAGAATTAAAGTTTCAAAATATGTTTGATGAGGATTATTTTGAAAAATACGTAAAAATTTTAAAATTGTGAAATCAAAAGAGTCATCAACTTTCTTTGACACAATGCGTTTGGTCTTTACTTTTTCTCACTTTTAGTTAAGCCAAATTAAAATTTTTAATTTACAGTTCTTTGTTATATTTATTCAGTTCTGTCAACCGAATAACTGCAGATTCTTTGAGTACAGTTCCACAACTAATGCCTTAAACTTTAATTTTTTGAATTTGATGTTTGTTACACTTCATAATAAAACAATGATTTCCGGTCTTTTTATTATGAGCTTATTTGGTATATTGAGAACAGAAACGTGGTAAAGTGATGTCGTTGTAGATTGATTGACTTTGGAATATTTTAAAATAACTCGTCTTATAGAAATGTATCATTAGTTTTCTCTGCATAGACACAATCTTAGTACTAAAACTTCAATACCTTTATGTCCTCTTACAATAAGAGTGATACTTTTTATGTTTATTTGTGTCAACAGATTTTAGCATGCAAGATCTTCTCATAGACTGATTCCTAATCAACGATTGTACCAATTGAAATTCATAGTTGTTATGTTTTTTTTATATATATAAACTCGCGTTTAATTACATATTACTCAAAAATTAAATTACTTGGAGTTAGAGATAACAATTGGACTATTACTAAGGAAGGCTCTTTACGGGAGTCCATTAATCCAATGAATTCATTAATTATCAAATCAATCAACTGATTTGATCAATTAACAAATCAGCTTACTACTGACCCCAGGTTGATCAATGATCTCAAAACGACCATCAGTCCAAAGTTTTGCGTGAGTATGTCAAGATAAAATCATATTGGTAAACTGTACTCGTATCAATTACAAGAGTTATTGTAGGGGAGTTTTAAATTACACAATTTGGATTCCTGTCCATGCAAGAAATAAATTATCCTCATATCAGGCATATAAACAATAAATTCACTATCACTTACGCACCCACGTGCAAGTTTCAGCCCACGCCACGCCCACGGAATTTCAGACCGGTTCAATCACACGGTCCAGTAACTCGACAACGTCGCCGTCTGAGCCCAGGAATCTCGACCTTGGCAAAGGAATTTCAGAAACGTCCAATTGAGCGGCGAATGTAAATACAGTCCTTTGGAGAAGATACTCGTATTTACTAAAAATGTGGTATATCACCAGCCGCCTTTCCGGTCCGGAATCCAAAGCAATAGGGGTTGTAATTAAAAAAATTTATATTTGGAGGGGAAATATTTTTATTCTTAAAAAAGTAAAAACAATATTTTAATGGGAGGTATGGTAGAGGTCGTTCATCGATGTCTCAATTCGTTTAGAATATATCCAGGCGTATCAGGACTTCATATACACCCTAACCCTATACACACCCTACACCCTATATGTATATACATATAGAGTGCTTTAAGTATATAAAAAGTATATGTAAGTATATAATTCTGTATACATATATATATATATGTATACAAAAATGTATACAGTATATAATATCTGTATATATATATATATATATATAATATATATATATATATATATATATATATATACACTTATGTACTGCACTGTTGGTATATACTTACAGCATTCGTAGCTATGCTAAATCTGATGAGACTAATTTTGGAAAACAAAGAGAAAATTCTAAACTTGTGAAACCACCAGAGTCATAAACATTCCTTTACACATGCCGTTGATCTTTACTCTCTCTCCTCTAGTTAGGCTAATACAAATCTTTAATTTACAGTTCTTGGTTACATTTATTCAATACTGTCAACCGAATACCTGCAGGTTCTATGAGTACTGTTCCATAACTAGGAATGTGAATTAATGCCTTGAACTTTAACCCTCTTGCATATTGCTGCTGTTAGACTTGCGTTCGCTTTTCATTTAGAGTCGGAATTCCACGTTGTTTTCTTGGGAAAAATACTTCTACCATGAGTTTTAAAAGCAGGGTTTCCGTAATCCCATGTTCTAATTTTTGTTTGTTTAAATTTTTTTGTACACGAAACGCATAAATCCTGTATGGTTAAAACGGAACAATCATTTATGCATAAAACTTTTCTCTGCAGAAAGCATGGCCGCCGTGGGTTCCGGGCACAAATATGACCCCGGCGTTGCGGAAATTCAATCACGGACCCGGAGGGACTGTCCTCTCGCGGAAAAGGACATTAATTCTCCTTTATGGCTTATTGTTTTCGCCATCTGGGAGCCACACCCATTCCACGCTGCATTTCAATATCTTTCCAAGTCCCGAGGGAGCCGCGATGTTGACTTTTAATACGGATTTCATCGAGGCCTGTGTTTCCACTGTGTTTGTGTTGTTCTCCCATAAATTCTACAAATGTACCGTTGGGATTAATTGGCCTATGATAGCGAAGCAACAGTATTCAAATGCGAAAATTTTACCAAAACTCTATTAAACAAAGGTACGTTCTTAATTTTAAAATATAAAAATTGAAGTTAAAGAACTAAGGTTAATAGCAGACTTAAAGAAGAATCAAACGTAAGGAGCAACGTAATTTTAATAATTAAACAACAAGTTAATATATTTTTAAATAGCTTCCTAATTCATGGTGATGAGATTTAAATAATAATGAAGCTCAAGTGTTAAAGAACTTATTGGAGCTATTAATCAGTATTAGGAAATGTTGTAGGGAAATTAGTGTATTACCTTTAAAACTGGTCTTCAGGGCCCCAACATTGCTCTTAAAACAGTTAAATATTCAGAAATGAACATGATATTAGAACACCTCCAATTGACCATAATTTACTTTCAGGAGTGTTTATTATGCCTATGACTTACCTGTTATTCAACAGGAAATCGGGTGCAAAGCCGTGGGTAACTGCTAGTAATTTATATGAGAAGGACATTTTATTCTCTATGTAAAGATAAGATGTCTTTTTTCACCAGACGAAGTTAGGATTACGAAGTCTTCTCTAACACTTAACCTGGGGGCCAACGGTTTAAAGGTGACTTCCGAACCACTACCAATGGCCGGGCAGGCGGGCTGCTTGCAAGGACAGAATCGCTCAGCGGTCACCCATCCAAGCAGCAGCCACGCTCGTCGCTCGACGTAGTTTGATTCTGTTATCTCGCGATAACCGCCGTACCCGCTACACTTCGACTTTGATCGTCGTAGGAAATCCTAAATAATATATTCACTGACCACATTATTCATTATATTGTAGTCCAGTGTAAGCCAGAATATCGGGTGGTTGGATGTGGACTGACGCAATATCGCCACGATATCGAGTTACCGCTGTTGGTGACCACAGATATTGCTGTGACGGCTGGCTGAGCAAGGTTTTTAACGGCAACATAACTGGTTCACTTTTAATGTTGAAAAACTTGTACAAAATAATGTGGTGGATTTAGTTTATTTAAGGAAGAAAATTAAATGGATAGTTATCGGTTTTTAGTAAAATCTTTATTTTGAATACACACCTATCAATTTCAAATTTTAGGGTACATTTTAACACAAAGGCAGTTTCATTTATATGAGTGAAATTGTCACTAGATAAGACGCTTAAAACTGTGCAGCTTTAAACAACGTTTTCCATATTGTGTTCGAAGATTGTCAAAGTTAAAATAATAATCTTATTTTTGTTCTCTTTCGTTCAGTATGGAATATATTTGACCTTAGCAAACAAGAAAGTTTTTATAATTTTTTTCTTTTTTCTTAATAGAAGAAAGACACTTTTAAGCTTTGCCTCATGGACCACTGGCTATGCGAAGGTCTTACCAAACAGAATAAGGGGAGAGTCGATACAGTACAAGGTAGATGGTACTGATTAGAAGTGTTAAGGTCACAGAGTGTTTGGTTATTTACAACTAGTAATTAAAATCGATGTAACTCGTACGAAAAAGTAAGATCATAACAGCATAATCATACTTCTATAAAGACATTTTAGCTTTTAAACTTCTAATACTATATTTTTCGAATAATACAATATGAAAATGTTTTAACTTTGTTTGTCGTAGGGTTTTGTAAACAAAAATAGAGATGTAAATTAAAAATAAAAACTTTCTAATACCATATTTGTTAAGCATAAAAACACATACACATTTCAAGTACTCTAAAAATTACGTTATGTAAAATGCGTTTTTCAATCGTTGGAGATAAATGGCTAATTTAACAAAAAGAATACACGAACGTAGCTGTCCCTTTCAGAGTTATTGATAATGGCTACAATGGATATTTAGTTAGTTAGTGCAGCTCAGTGTCACATTTCGAAGCATTGCCTCTCTAAGTAGGGAGCGAGGTGTGCCTCAGGGAAGTTGTCTTGGTCCTGTACTGTTTAACCTGTACACCTCTGACTTCCCAAAGTGTATTAAACACTGTACGGCTCATATGTATGCTGATGACTGCCAGTTGCATTTGTCCTATGACCCTAGCTCAGTTCAGGTGGCTTTTGCCCATATAAACTCTGATCTTGAAAACATCAGTAAATGGTCTGTAGACAATGGGTTAAAGCTCAATGTATGCAAGTGCACTGTCCTTCATACTATACCACACAACACAATACAGGCCTTGACAGACAGTGGTGTGGGGATTGCTCTTGATGGGGAGTTTTTGACCTTGTGTGAGATGCTGCCAGCCTGCTACCAGTGGAGTCCGTCTGCACTTGCTCATTTGTCCACAAGGTCCTATCACACCAGGAACCGCAGTACCTGAGCGAGCGGTTGTTGTTCCGGGAGGGGGTCTCGCAACGCAGTACCCGCCATGGCTACCTTCTTGACTTTCGAAAAGTCAGGCATGAAGTCGGGAGGAAAGGTTTTTCGTATTTCGGCCCTGAATTGTACAATGACCTCCCCCTTAGCCTTAAGCAATACAGTTGCAATTCTTTTAAATTAAAATTAAAACTTAAGGACTACATAATGTGTTGATAAATAACGTATTTAAGTTGTTAGTGTATAAGTTTTAGTATTTAGTATAATCCAATGTTGTTCCTTTTAGTTTTAATCACAAGTCTTTGTTATTTAGTATTTAAGGCCATTAAATGACTTGAGTTGTTCTGCAAAACAATGTATGTACTGAGAAACGCTTGTAAATAAAAGCATTTTGATTTCATTCTGGCTTAGAACACAACACAACAGAATTAAAAACAATGTTATAACAGGTTCCATAGAGGAGATCATAACAATAAATGAAGCGTCTGAAATATTTTTGAATGAAAAATGCAAAATGACGTTATAGCCTTGGTTTCCTAGATATGTTTGGGTCCCTCGATTGTAGTTTTCTTAAATGTCTCTTGCCACTGAGCTATTACAGGCAGTATTATAAACACTTATTCTTAAAATAAGTTATAAAATTTCTTTTGCGAATAAATTTTTTCACAATGAAAAAAAAATATATGTGTTTGGTTTTTCAAAATGACTAAATATAACTAAAATTCAAATACTATTAAAATATTTTATCGTCTACATTTTATAAAGGTACGACTATTTCAGTTTTTCTTAATTTAAAGGCCAGGAAAATGCTTGAAGCATTTGGGATGTCTGCCTCCAGCCTCACTTTGTGGAAATGCTGTTTGTCGCGGCGGTTGATACACACTGGGAGACCTCACGTGATACACTGGGAGACCTCATGTGACAAACTGGGAGATCTCATGTGAAACCCTGGGAGACCTCAGATCGTTATCATAATCTCTGGCACATACAACGCGGTTCTCAGAACTAGAGATTTATGCATCGTGCAGCTGGTCAATATTCCGCATACTCTATTTGAAACTCGTTTGCCTCTTTCCAACAGGACACATAATCTGAATGTGTCACATTGAACAGATCTTATTGGTACATTTTACATTCTTCTAATTCTATTGTTGTCCTCCACAGAGATAAAAAAAAACTCTTTAATAAATTAGGGACAGCTACGGTTACACCTTGAAGGATACTAGCAGCATGCTCCTGAATCTACATAAACGTTTCAGCCGTATTAGTTAACGAAATTCTTGAATAGGCACTCACCACTAAGTTCAACCTTCATTACTCTGTGTTCCAACTAGACCAAAAGCTTCTCTTCCCTCCAGATTTAGGTCCCATGTCATTACCTTTTCCCCTAAATGACAAAATGGCAACCACAAAGAGAGTTTGTTCAAATTAAAATGTAGTTACTACCATGCAAGTGGCATTATCGAAATTTATAACTTTCAAATGTCGTAATACTTGGAAAAGATCAAAGATTTGATAAAGGATTTAAAACAGCGCTGTCCTAAAAAAAGTTTTATTCAAATATAATTTATTTCAAAAACATAAATGTTTTTCATTCTATTAAAACGTCTTTATTAACTTGTTTCCTTGCGTTACTGGGAAAAATACTCTTGGAATGGTATATATTGAAATTTACTATTAAGAATTTTAATACGATGTGATTGTGATTATGAATCTGTATAAGTGCAAGAAAAGTCGTTTAACTCCTTTTATGTATCGCAAAAACGATTTAAAAATATATTGTGTATGCTTAGCAAAATAAGGTCCTCGTAGGAGAAGTAAATATAGTACAACATGTACAATAGTACTCCTAGTTAGAAGTGGCAGGCACGGGTTAATTATTTCCCTACATCGCTTCCCCCAGCCACCGTCTTTCTAATATCTCTGACCCGTTTACCCTTCAATTTCCCATTTGGATGCAACTACCCGTTCAACCCCTTGTGGAGTAAATTAGACCCTTTGGTATAATTTCCTGCAGTAAACATCACAAACTCCAATAAAAATGTTTAATTTTGCTTCGTCATGAGCGAATAATTGTCACACACCTCAAGGCCGCTGACACCATTAAAGTAAATTCCCAAATTAAGAAGTAGTACAAGACGGTATTAGTTTAATTTTGAGGTTCTCAGCGAATAGTGAGGTTCTCAATAAAATAAAAAAACTGAATAAACGGCAGTTCTCAATGTGGGTCATGTCTTGTCACAGTAAATATGCTCTAAATCAGCTATTTATTGTTCGATTTAAATAATTTTGGTGACATTAGATTTGTGATAAAATAGTCTAAAAGCTGTTATTTTTGCAATTTAAAATATTTAAATTTTAAAGGCATTTAAAATACTAAAGATAATTTCATTATATTATTTTCAGTAACTGGCCTTGCTATTATAATCATTTGTGCCAAATTTGATATAATTTAATTTATTACTTTTTAAAATATCAATGTTTTATAAAAAAAAACATACTGACAGATGGGAAACTAAGCATCGGAGACCCAAGTTGATACGGTGTTTATGTTGACCTGAGCAATAACTAGTGTACCTTTGCCCAGATAGTTACGGGATACCCTGTATATATAATTCATACGATTTACCTTTGTATCTAAGTTTTCCAAGTATCAGTGCATATCTAAAAATTTTGGCTCGAAATCGAACACTACCAACACAATGGGAATTAATTCCCCACGCACTCTCTTCAAGGGCACTACTGCACACCCTCCCTCTCCTCACACCAACATAATGGGCACAACAACTCGCAGACGTGTTAATACTGGATTTGGTCAACAATACAGTACATCATACTCCCCCCTCCCACCCTCCATGGCGAATTCCAAGTCCTAATTTCCGCCTTTCCTCTACAATCCCGTTTTCAGTGATTCGCCCCCTCCTTTATCGCTCGGTTGGCTACCGGTGCAGTGCTTTGGTGCAACATTTTACTATCGCAATTCATGTTGCCATTGTTTCTCAAAAAAGGAACCGAGTTTTACATCCAATTTGTTTTCCAAATTCATTATTTACGTTCATGTATGTAATAAGGTAGAAGTAACCTTCACTGAGATTGTATGCAAAATTTCAAATACATAGCTCATCTCATTTTTGAGATGACTTTGGACAGATAGACAAACAGACAATTGTACAGAAACAAAGTTGACACAAAATTGATTCCCCCGTAAAACCATTTTTATAGAAATTTAGTTTCATGCAAAAATTTTGTTTACTAAATTGGGTTTCATTATCAGTGTTTAAATAATAATTGGCAATAAGTGATATTATCAAGTCACTATAAGTGGTGTTGTATGTATTAAGATATTTAGGTATGCATGTGTTAATATGTCTTATGTTAAATCTCATATAGCTGTATTCACTTTGTTAACAAATATATTAATTCCGAGATTTTCTCGTCATCGCGGTTGCCTAAATGACCAATTTAAAAGAATTCGCTAACGCTCAGCCAAAACCTATCGAGCAACATGTACTATTGTCGAACTCAGTACTTCTCATACAGAAATTAAGCTCCATGCACAATTTCAAGGTTAGTTCGTTTTCGAGATATCGGGCAGACAGATAGACAGACAGATATGAAACCATGAGTGATAGGATTCGCTAAAGCTCAGCCACTAATGAACATAATAAATAGTTATGTAAAATACAAATATAAAATATAAAACACATTTTGATAACAGTCCAGTATTAATTGAATATACAGTAACTCGTTGTTTTTCGTTGCCATCATCGTTATCCATAAGACTAATATAGAATTATTTGCTAAAATACAGCGAAATTCCATGGAGTGACATGCACCATCATTGAACTTTATTTTGGATACGTAGAAATTGAGCTTCATGCGAAATATCAAGTCTGTAAATGAACATTCAGGCCGACAGAAATGAATTTTCCGGTTCCTCGTGTGACAAGTTTCGCTACCGCTCAGCAAATTCTAGATACATGGTCCTTACGTAAATACGTAACGGAAATCATAACATTTGTTGGGTCTTTTTTCAATTGGGAAGGTACTTTCATTATGAGAATGTCTCGTTTAATTATATTTTACATAAAACACGAAGTATAAAATTAATTGTGTGCTTAAAAATAACGCTATGGACGATAGCGATATACTACCTTTAATTACATTAATTGCACAGGTGATAAATCATGCATCCGGGCGAGTTGTGGCTGAGGTCTGAGGGATTATGTCAGTTTGTTCTGACGTCAGAAGCCACCTGACTTTGATTGCTACCGTTTAAAAATGTACTACCTGACTTGTCACGCCACAGATGGCATTCCGAGCTAATTTTGTGCCGTGCCTCAATTTATAAAATACTAGCTGTTTCCCGCGGCTTCGCTCGCTTTTCGTAAGCTTTGCCTGTATATGAGCACTTCTGGTTCAAATTAATATGTTTCCAATGCCGATTTAGAGTTTGTCTTGTGGCCACGACCAAGGAAATCTGTCAAAAATGTATGTTTTCAGCCATTGTACACGTACATGTACTTTATTATAAAGTGAACCAAACCTCAAGTTTTAAGTTCAACCAGAAGTTAATTTTAAAGACAAATAGACATAATAAATTAGCGCCTTCAAATAGTGTTTGGCTATTAAATATACGTAACTGCTCGTAATTGCAGTTTATAATGTGCAGGCGCTTTCAAAACTTTTATCTTTGTAACGCCTGGTGGAGAGTTACATCAATGGGCATAGCATATAAACAGTCTCCGTAAAAAATACACATACATACACATTTTCATAATGATCGGACAAATAATTTACGATTCTATAAAGGACATACAGACAGACATTCATTTATATGTATATATAAATAGATAATTCGTTATTCCTTGTGTAACAAAAAGAATCATAGGGGATACTCTAAGTATGTTCCGAGTTGGTCAAAGCCGAAAGTCAAGTTACTTCTTCTAAAAGACACAGTTATTCCAGTGAATAAACATATAACCAATTGTATGTTTATTAATTTAAAAAAAAAAATGTCTAGTACAGTTAGCGAATACTGACTATTCAGCATATAGAACTCTGTTTAAAGTTTGATATTGACGGTGGAAGGTTTGAAAGGATAACAGGATTTCGGATATTTGCCATCATTGTTACAAAAAAAAACCAAAAACAACGACGTTTGTTTATTTAACTACACCATCCCTTCAGGTGTGTAAAAGACCCTAAGACATTAAAAAACTACTGGATTGCCATTTAAAGTAAAAATGATTAAGTAATAACTGACGAGCTACGTGAAGACCAGACTGGGGAACTGCCTTTCGCTTCACCTTCGTTTTTAAGTGTTTTAATGACTTTCCACGCCTGAAGAAGAGGGTAGATTTCAATCTTCAAAACGTAGTGTATACTTTTATAACTTTGGCAAATGTCCGAAATACTTTCATACCACAATAATGTTACTACTTTAAACACAACAGGGTATGAAGTGATACTCACAGTATCATCTGAAGTGGTGTGTAACCCCTTCCCGTTGCGTGCAGCGATCCTCACAAGGTAGAAAATTCAATAACACGCGCCCAAAGAGACAATTTGGCAAAATCCCAAAGGGGAAAGGGCGCAGTAATTATGCTTTATGGCCCTTTTTACCTTTGTTATCCACATTCACGCGCTGGCATTTCAGCTCTCGTTATTTAAAGTACTTCCAGCTGTTACTCAATTGAACGCAGCGACCTTTGACTATGTGTAAACACGTAGCTTGTACAAATGTTTTTAGAGTGGCTCGTTAATCCGAACTCCGTTTATCCGGACCACCTTTGATCCGCACAACTGTCTGCCATCAATACTGAGCTGTGCAATGTGTGAATGTGGAAGTTCAATATCACAGTTTTAGTTTGCTGTTCAATGTTGTTTTACGTATAACATTTATGATGCTTAAGGTTATTGCGCACCTCCTTATTTCGTCCAAATTAAGTTAGACTTCTTCAAGAAAGTAGCCAAGAAAAAAATTGAGAGTAAGGCCCCATTTTGTTCCTTAAAACGTTCTTGACGTATTTCTTTGTTGAGAACGATCTTTCACTATTACATGTCAGTAAATTGAATTATTTAAATAATAATAATCGTTTACTAATAACCGTTACAAATTTGGGTGCGTCCGGGCCCCCTTGCTGGCTAAGTCCCTGGACTACTTTTAGTTATCTTTTCTCAGAAAGGTACTACTACACATAGAAGGGTTATGCTTTTATTATAACAGCCAGCCTCATTTACCCATTGAGTTTATTCTGCACCCAAAAGGCTAAGAAGCACTCTCTAACACTTAACCTGGGGACCAACGGCTTAAAGGTGACTTCCGAACCACCACCAATGGCCGGGCAGGCGGGCTGCTTGCAAGGACAGGATCGCTCAGCGATCACCCATCCAAGCAGCAGCCACGCTCGACTTAGCTTGATCCGGTTATCTTGCGATAACTGCAACATTGTACAAACCCGTACTGTGTTTTTAACTTTTGTATTAAAACATTTTTAAATACCAAAATCATTAACATTTATCATAAAAAAACTCACTGAGCTACCTACATTTTACTAAATAGTAGTAAACGTTTGAAAACCCTAACTTGAAAATATTCTGAGAAATGATACATTATTTATTTAAAAAGTGAACTTTCCGATAACAATTATTTATTTACCCTTACAATGCATAGTTATTTAAGATGAGTTTTACAATACGATGCATTTACTGAAATTACACATTTTGAACATAATTATAACAGGAAAGGAATATGGATTTGTAAATATTATATATATATATATATATATATATATATATATATATAGAGAGAGAGAGAGAGAGAGAGAGAGAGAGAGAGAAAATTAAAATCTCAAAAACGATATATATATATATATATATATATATATATATATATATATATATATATAGTTTTTGAGATTTTCATCCACCTTAAATTGTTTAATTTTCAGCCTTAAGCCTCTATCATCCGAATAAATAAAATCTCACTATATATTAATATTGCTGTAGGACTAATTTCTTTTAGGTCCGTAAGGTCACTTTTCACTTTCAATCACAGTACCTATTCATACAGCTCACACTACAGTAAAAATCTTACATACAATTCGAGAAGTTACGCAATTATACCTTGGTACACCGTAAACAGAGTGTGCCCATCAAAATATAAAACGCAGTCACATTTAAGGCAGTAATTATGTCATCGATCTAGCAGTAAGTTATTGCTACAATTTCATCAAGCTCAACAAATTTAAGCCACTCTTGTTAGGCGTTGGGTCACCATAAATTATTCATTGGATCCGGCGAGAAGGGAAAAACGAGACGAGGACAAATTTGTTTTTGCTTAAGCCACTCCGTCTTCTTCATTCATAGACTGTAGTATAGTTGACCCTTTTGTGGTGAACCCCATTTGGAATGTAATTACCAAGCACATATATTTATTTTACTCTTGCTAAGAAATACTTATTACAATTTTTTGTAATGGACATATTGTTGCTCTATGTGATTAATTATTCACCTGACTGGAGAAAAAGAGGACATGTTTTAAAGATTTTATCTTTTACGCCGACTTTTCTCTCCCTATTACTTGTGGGAGAGAAAAGTACTTGTGTTAAACGAACCACACTGTTTTACGAAAGTAAAACAGTGTGGTTCGTTTAAACCGTAAAGATGTTTCCACTCAGTTGGATATCACTAAACAAGATGTCTTTTCTGTATTTATTGTTCAAGGTATTTCAAGGGGATGCTTGCCAATTCAAAAAAATAATGACCATGAACTTAAGTGGCTGAACGTTAGTGAAGCCTGTTACTCAAGGGTGTGAAGAATGTTCATTGCATCTCATTTTGTGGAATTTTACTGAGCTAATACATTTTTACATTGGTCTCATGATGAACTATGAAAATCCCAGAGCAAATAAATTTGTTAACAATCGGAGTAAAATCGTGACATTTTAACACGTGACGTGATATCACATATCAGTATTGAATTTTGAGTTTACCTCCAGTTCAT
Source organism: Homalodisca vitripennis (assembly GCF_021130785.1). Classification (NCBI taxonomy): domain Eukaryota; kingdom Metazoa; phylum Arthropoda; class Insecta; order Hemiptera; family Cicadellidae; genus Homalodisca; species Homalodisca vitripennis. The sequence goes on from NC_060213.1 coordinate 136,661,185, forward strand.
CTTCCTTTTATTTCAGCGTCTGGTATCTGACACTCTCTCAGACTTGACTCTTGGAATCTGGAGTCTTGTTCGTCTGAAGAGATCCAAAATATTCGACGACTAAGGCGCTCAAAACGAAACGTTTACATAGTTTCGACATCAGAGAGTGTCTCTTGTGTACCTGATGAGACAATGAGACTACCACTTCATCTGTCCATAGGTGTGTCTGATGTCGAAACGGTGTACATGTTTCGTGTTGAGCTTCTTCGTCGTCGACTTTCTTTGGATCTCTTCAGACAAACATGACTCTAGATTCGTCGTGTCAAGTCTGAGACAGTATCAGATACCAGATGCTGCAATAAAAGGAAGGTGACCTGGAGCTAAACTCAAAATTCAATTGATTCAACCCTTCCTACCATAGCTACGACATATAAGTAATTAAACGATCTATAGACTTGAAATTTGCACGCAACTCAGCGAAGTCTTTACATGGTGTAGCGTACTCGTAATGTGTTATAATTACTAAAAAAACTTGCAAAATTGTTTTCAATCTACACAGACGACGTGGTAAAGAAGCATTCCTATCAAAATGTGAAAGATCCGTTACCTCCTCCCCCCCCGCACACGTAGTAAATTCTCGCAATATAACAAATCGATGAATGAATGTATTATACTCTAGAGCAAGAAATCAAGGAAATATAGCAAATGTGGTCTTTTAGGACACAGTAATTCCTTAGGTACAACTAACCATCTGCTAAAGTTCATATTTGGAGTGGACTGATAGTATATATTTTTTGTAGATAGGTACCCCAACACAGTATTAAATTGAAAGTAATTGGTATCAATTTCAGTTACAAAACTTACTACGCTTTGTACTTGTTTGAGATCAAGTAAAGTGTTTCAAGCAAAGGTTGCATTTTATTGATATTTTTATCTAGCCATTTTATCTGGGTTTCGAGCTTGTAAAATTCTCACATTGATAACAAAAGAAGCGTCATCAAAACCGGGAGTGACGATAACCGATTGGTCTAAGTAATCGAACTTTAGATCAGAGTTAGAGATAGCGCAGGGTCAAATCCTGTCTGTGAATCACTTTTTATCAGGACCATTGACTTTGTACTGTATCAACTCTCCTCCTTATCAGATGTTATATGTTTTATCAGATCCTTGCACAGGCTTGTCGCCTATGAGGAAGAGTAAAATAAGGTTCTAAAGGTGATCAATCTCTCCTTAAAAAACTGAAGAGTTCTTTATAAAGGTTCAATAGTTTTCACCCATAATCCGTTACTGACGTTTTTCTAATTCCAATCTGTCTGGCGTGTGTCAAATCTGTATGTTTCCCAAGTATACAGATCCAATTCCAATTCAAATCGTGGGTTTTTAAATACATACATGAAAAATGTATTCAGCCGGGATTAAACCAGTTTGCATTGTACATACCGTATCAAATATGTATAATCCACTAATAAAACCGAGAGTTCGTTGTTAGGATGTCAAATCCTATAGGGACAAGCCAGCAGTTCCATCGCTTTAGTTAATAAAAACCTTCACTCGTACATATTCCGAGAACTGCATGCACTGCTTTATTTGTTATATTATAAATTGCCAATTGGTTAACCAGTTTTAATTAAGGAGATATTCAAATTGAAAGTTTAATACAAAATAGAATGTTACATACATTTAATATCTCCAATGTTTTGTAATGTGATACTCACAGTATAATAAGAGATAGTTTATATAAATTTGGTGGTAGAATAAGTGAAGATCTCGTCAAGATGAGATCTACACATAAAGATGAGATAAGGGTATAATAAAGGTAGGATAATTTAAACCTCTTTAGCAAGGTAAAAGAGCACAATGACTGCACTTTGCTGGCGCTTGCAGTGTATTTAAAGTTTATCTTTCAGTACATAAACACTTTCTTTGAATGTGTATAATTCAATGAAAGTGAGCCAAGGGTAAACAATCACAAGGTACTTCCAAATCATGGAAATTAAGAAATATGTATATTGGGCAGATCTCTGCTATGTGTTGAAATTCGAGTTCCGTTTTTAAAAAAACAGTCAGTAAACAGTATACGAGTATTTTAATCAAGTGAAATCAATTTATAACTCAGAGTGAAAATTAAGTAACGAAACTAACACAACAGTTTACATTAGTCCAAAGAAGGGTTTACATTAATTGTTTAAACGTTTCCACAACTATGTATGCAGGAATGGTTTCAAATACTTGGTGAATTTAATTAAGTAGCGATTTTATTTTTAATAATGACAAAATAAAATGAATATGAATTGTGTTTGAGATGAGGTAGCTTGAATATTATTGGGGGCTAAAAATATTTAAATTTAAAAGTGTGTAACAGAAAAATTGTAAAATTCAGCTTGTGTTGATTTGGAAATAAAATAATAAACGCAGAATACTATTTTCGTAATAATATTCTAATACGATCCATGAGTTTTTGCAGTATTTCCAACTGTAGAAAGTGTTTTGTTTTAAGTTTAAGTGAAAATTGAATTAAAAATTATCTTTTACGGTCATAATATTAGACTGGTCAACGTAATTTATGCAAGTGGAATGTCTACTTTTATGTTTCATAGACGTAATTTATCTCAGATTCATGGTGGAAATGCTCTTTGTCAAAAGACTTGAATAAAGAAAAGCAGCACACTCTAAACTTTGAGTATAACACAGTAGTGTTGGTGATAATCCTGTCATCGTTATTGACAACTGGAATTAGGGCAAATCCTTAGTAATCCGATTGGGAAATTTCTAGTAGTGTTTGGTTCTTAGACTCTTGGCTCTCTACAATTTGACTTCCCCTTCTTCTTTTTCATTTTCTTTCTTCTCTTGTCGGAATGCATAATCTCTGAGGCGGGTCAATTTTCTTGAACTTATCATCTAATAATTCGAGGATCTTAGTTAATCTTTTATCGCAGATCCCCTGAATTTCAGGAAGAAGTTCAGATACTGGTATTTTCAAAATTACTTTAGTCTAATTTTACTTGTCTTTCTTCTTTTCCTTGCTTTCTTCTCTTCTCGAAATGCATAGTCTCTTAAGCGGGTCAATTTTCTTGAACTTATCATCTAATAATTCGATGATCTTACTTAATTTTATCGCAGATCCCCTGAATTTCCGGAAAAAGCTCAAATACTGTTATTTTCAAAATTACTTTAGTCTAATATTTTACCTTTCTTTCTTCTTTTTGTTGGCTTTCTTCTCTTGTCAAAATCCATAGTATCTGAGGTGGGTCGATTTTCTTGAACGTATCGTCTTATAATTCGAGGATCTAAGTCAATCTTTTATCGCAGATCCCCTTGAATTACCGGAAAAAAGCTCAAATACTGGTATTTGCGAAATTACTTCAGTAGCACTGCCAACTAGAGGTCGCCAACCTTTCAACCGAAGCATAAACTGGTTTTATACTGGACTAGACCCGAGGAAATGCAAGATGTTCTACAAAAATCAGACGGAGGAAAGGCGACCCCGTCGCCACGAATTATAGTCCGAGAGAAGTCAGGCGAAGAAGGGACAGGATCAACGGATAGGATGGAAAGTGGATGAAGATCTCGATTAAACCGGTTGGCGCCTTACGCTACAGACAACAGTTGGGGCTTGCCGACCACGTGGGTGCCCACTTGGGAGACTGCGTACCGTACAGAAACCGGTTGCTCAGATAGGGCCGGTTCCCTAACAAAAAACTCCAAGCACATAGGGATGCCATTGAACGGCTGGAAAGGGAGAATGATTTCAAATGCATATGTATCCTTATTATTATAATTTATTGTAACCATTGTCTTGGAATATTTCTGTTGTTAAGTTCATGCTAACGATTTAATACAATCATTGTAATTATTGTTAAGTTAGAATAATTCCCTATGTATTCAATGTCTTATGTCCTATACTAGCAGTTACCCGCATCGCCGCTCTCGATTTCGTAGACTTTGCACGTAGTGGATGAGGACTTCCGGTTCGAGTAACCTTTTGAGTTTGCCTTGTTGTTGCTATCAAGAACATGTGTCCAAGAGTGTACATTATGGCCATTGTAATTTACTCCGGTATTTTTATTTCTTGTGCCATGCTTGATTTTCCTTTGTTTCTCCGATCAAGAAAATATATAAACATACACAGATGTGAGGAGCCTACTTGTGTAAAAAGACAACTAAGATGGGTTATGTAAGAGTCTTTAAATTTATAGTAAAACATATAGTAATTCTGTCTTTAATATCTGCATTGCAGTACTGACCAATGCATGCTTAATATTTTCCATAACGTATCTACAATGAAAACTGAAATTTTCCTAAAACTTTTTTTTATTTGGATAAAATTTGTGCTCAACAGCGATTCCGTAAAAGAAATTAAATAAGAAGTTTTGTTGCTCTAAAGCTTACTCTTCAAGAGCAAAATGTCAACCAATTTATTATAATAGTTAAATTTATTAAATATATGGCTATCCTGTTATAAAATAATGTTTACAAAGAACAGTTTATTACATTTAACAGACTCTTTCATTTAATAACATGTCTTTGCTGTAATGAAACTTTAGAGACCAAGCTTTCGCCACTTTAAAGACCAGTGGGACGTAACCCGGAGGAATTTTCGTAAATAGGAATAGGGCTATATGCTGACCAGGAACCCTAAGAATGTCCATGTAAAGTTTAAATACAATCGGTCCAGTAGTTTTTACGTGATACCATACACACTCACACAGAGAGATACCATTAGACTTTTATATTATAGTATAAAACATATTGTGCTGTATCATTTAGAACATTTTTCGCTATTTTATTTTTGAGATATTTAATATCACTATTCAAAATTGTATAACCAGATCATTAATTTTTATACTTCGGTCAAAGTATATCCATTAATATACTTGCTAATTATGGGACTCCCCATCCAATTTTTTGGAGCAGCCTGAGCCCTAATAAGTTACCCATAAATAAACTTAAAATCTCATAACATTATTTTTCTCACACAAATCATGTAGTATTCTTATGGTAAATATCAGTCCTTAGAGTAATAAGAGAGTAGAAATAATTAGCTAAAACTATGCATATATTATGAACCAAAGCTTCGTAGTATGTAATCCATAAATATTTTTAGGATCTAAATTGAATATTCTATACCTTATAGATTACTAACTAAAATGCCCTATATTTTAAAGTAGGTACTACTAGGTAACAGAACGCTACACCAGTTGTTAAATGACATATGTGTGCTTGCCAATGGCGTAGCGTAGCGGGTACAACGGTTATCGCAAGATAACCAGATCAAGCAACGTCGAGCGTGGCTGCTGCTTGGATGGTTGACCGCTGAGCGATCCTGTCCTTGCAAGCAGCCCGACTGCCCGCCCATTGGTGGTGGTTCGGAAGTCACCTGTAAGCCGTTGGTCCCCAGGTTAAGTGTTAGAGAGGACTTCTTACCCTTAATTTCGCCTGGTAAAATAAGACTACTTTACTTGTATTATATTTCTTAACAAATCTACTTATTCTGCGAGTGTCTCGTTGTCATCATGGCACATAAGACAAAACTTAAAATATTCGCTAACATGTGACATCGAAATCGATGGTTGCTTGTCTAGAAATAAATTTGCATGCAAAATCTCAAGACCAGTTTGTTCTTCGTTGGGGGGAAATTTGCCTCGAGAGTTAGGCTTCGCTAACGCTCAGCCAATAAATTTCGGAATAAACTCCACATACTAAAAGCGAGTAACGCTAAAGGACCTCCTTTGGGGAGAAAGCTTAGTCTGAAATGTCATCAAACAATAAGGTCTCTCATGCGGCAAAGCCTATCTCCCACAGCGATGTGATGAACGGGCGGAACTAATCCACGAATCAGCGGTGGAGTGAATTAAGGTGTTCCACTCACAGCTGGTGTTCGAACATCTTATTGAGTCCCACCCCCAGCCACCCACTACCGTCCGTTTATCGAGAGCCACCTGCGCACGAGCTTTAAGCGGTAATGTGATTTAATCAGGAGCGAGTTAGCCACCACTTAGCCGACTTAAACTGACCTATCACCACCTCTACTGCCGGCCATCTTGGTTTTAACTCCATTGAACTTATTTTTGGTCTCAGAATTATGGGAGATAATTCTAACGATATGTTGGAACGGTAGCCATAGTGGAGCAAAATGACACGCGCCAATCTGTCGAACGACTTAATCAAAATATTTTTATAAGGATACACCAATTTTTGTACCAAGTTTGGAATTGTTTCAGCATTTATATCGCCAGTTCTTTGTGATAGAAATACTAGTATGGGATTTAAATATAATCGATATCTCTAAAACCGGTCAAGTTACCAAAACACTGTTACAGTGGAACGTCAAAAATCCGGACCATCCATAATCCGGATTCAATTCTGGCAAAAATACTTCGTTTTATATATATGTACAGATTTAAAATAATCTTCATATATTAATAATTTGAGTTATTTATTAATCACAGTTTTACATTATGTACAGTATTTTAGTTTTACAGCCTAGATATACTTTACAGAAAATATGACTACAGTAATCTTTCCTCCTTCCTAAGTTAAACATTTAAAGCTTTTATAATAAAGTAGTAAATAAGTTTAATTATCCGCACCACGTAACAACATCGTGATTTATGTATGCACGATTGAACATAACTTTTCATTATCTCTTTTTTAGTTCATTTCGAAAATGCAGACATTTCAAAAATCCGAACAGGGTCGGATCCCAATTGATACGGATTATTGACGCTCTACTGTAGTTACAAAATGTGTAGTAAATGTTATAAGCATTTCAGAACACTTTGTTTTCACCCTAGATTCATAAAAAACTGAGTTATGAAATGTTTAAGTTTTGAACGCTGCTATAATGGAACTAAATAGCGTACCAAGCTCGCTAATGAACTTAGCCGAGATATTTTCTAGATAAAATTTGTACCAAGTTTAAACTTGGTTTTGAGACATAATATTTTTTACACAGACGCGTTGTATTATAGCCTTTACGACAATCGCAATATGCTATAAATCTATCTAATTTGATTCTCCTACATTTAGATTTATCTGGGCTAAAAGGGATAAACAAAAATATGGATTTACCGTGTAATGTAACAAATGTATTTTGTACTCAATTTACATGGAACACCGGGTTGTTTTAAGTGGACGTACGCCGCTAATGGTCGAACCGTAGACTGATATTTGCAGTCCGGAATAGTGGATGTCGAATTAGCCAGAGTTTAACATTAAATTGATTAATTAGAAAATCTTGCTGTTATTTTAATAAACAATAGACGCGCAAATATGAATTAAATTGCTGCAACAAATTGAATAAATGTTTTAGCAATTAAAACAAGGCATCAGCAAAGCGCTTGAGAAAATTATACTTTTGGTTCATTGTTAGAATTTAGAAGGATTATTTGTGCCCCAAAACGCATTTTTAATTCACTATAAAACAATCCAAATCCACTTGCAAATGTTTCATTACTTTCCTAGGAATTGAATCCGGGACCTTGCGGTTGGAATGCCACCCTTACGCTATCGTGAAGGTCTGATTGTTGTAAGTTCAAGATTAATAACTCTATACCTTAAATAAAACTAAAAAAAACGGATTAACAGTATTATTCCGAAATATGATCTCCAACTTTCAAAGTTTGTCAAACTGAGGGAATACATGATGGAAATCTGATTTGCGCAATTGTGTTTAGCGCTACACCCAACGTCTCGGTATGAAGTTATCGAGCCAGATTGTTGACGCTGAGCGCCGCGTCTACAAACTCCCTCAACGTCTCCCTCAATTCTCTATAATTAAGTCTTACCACTCAGTATAGAAATGCGTAGACACTCAAACGCAGTGATTCAGGACATGAGCTCAGTTATTTTCGGTTTTGAGACGATACAATTTGACTATGGGTTTCACACCGGTTAGATGTTCTCATACCATTTACGACAGTTTGGGCAAAATTGGAACACTTGTTAAGTGAGTGGTGTCAATGAAAGTTAATTCACAGCAAAGGATCGGTGGTCAGGCAAACTAATCGTAATTAAAATATTAAATATGATAAGGTAAATATATCGTTCATGGACATGGTGTGCTAAGATTTATAGGACTATTTCAGTTAGTTCTAACGTCTGTCGCTAGGGCTGCACTACGATCGTTATAACTACTTTACCTTTCATTCCACAGATGGCAGTCCGGGCGCTCACTTGTATCTAGCCTCAATTTATTGCACTGGATGAGTTATCTCTTGTGTAAATAATACAAAGGTTAACCGCTGGAGTTTGACGGGAACACTGTTAACAGTGCCATCATACGGCCAGACCTACTACTATCATTGGTGAGACAGTGCATTGCAAGCAAGTCTTGTGGTTGGTCCTAGTTAACTACCATCATGTTGGTAACCGATTATTACCATCATGTTGGTAACAGATTACTACCATCGTCTTGGTAACCGGTTACTACCATCATGTTGGTAACCGATTACTACCATCATGTTGGTAACCGATTACTACCATCATGTTGGTAACTGATTACTACCATCGTCTTGGTAACCGGTTACTACCATCATGTTGGTAACCGATTACTACCATCATTTTAGTAACCGATTACTACCATCATGTTGGTAACCGATTACTACCATCATGTTGGTAACTGACTATTACCATCATGTTGGTAGTAACCATGCTACCTGCACGCCAAGCGCCTTCATTGACACCTACCATCGCAAAAGGCGTAACTATAGATTCGTTTAATTCATAACCTTGGCCAATACACTCATACCAACATATGAATGGTTCGGAATCTACTTTAATCTGTACATCTCATATAGGTGAACCGCTAATAAAGAAACCTGCGCAGAAGCAAATATTTGAGCAGCACAGCGCAGGAGGGGGCCCCCTCCGGCGGGGAGAGAGTGGCGAGTGGGCGGAGCATCTTCTTGTCAGCTGCGAGAGAGCTTGCATTTTGTTGTGTGGTTAGCCACGCAGTGGCAGTGGCCAGTAGAGATTGTGTCGTTCGGTCTTGTACCGTTCAATTCGAACGAGTCAGTCAGGTGAACGAGTGATCCGGATCGGAGTGTTTCAAAAGACCCGTTCACTTTGAAAGTTTTGTTCAATTTGGCCTGGCAACTGAATAAATTTGATACTTTTTTCCAAATCATGTGAAATGAAATGAAAATGGTCTATTTTCTTAAAAATAGTGCAATAAAACACATATACACGTTTTGCAACAAAAGTATGCAAATACATACAATGTCTGAAATCATGTATCAGAGTGTAACAATACGGTACTTATATGTAATTAATTATTTCTTATTATAATAAACCTTGTATTAATTCTATTTAATTCAATTAAATTTTGAAATAAGAAGAGTAGTATATCTGGGAAGAGCCTACATGGGCCTAGGCCTGTGCCTAGGCTCTGGTCGTGAATATTGGAACTCAAAACTAATAATAGAACAAATGATATTATAAGTAAAAAATAATAGTTTAGTAATTTTTGAGATTATTAATGGTTATAGAATGTATTTTTAATCCGGCTGGACGGCAATAACAACAGTGACCACGCAGGCAATTGAAGAGTCACATTGATAATGATACGTAACCAAGTATAAATATAGTTTTGCTGCACTGTCGTATGAAGTATTAGTTATGGTAATTATAGTGAAGTACAGACCGAATAACAATATATAGTGAGGAAGGGTTAGAAGTTCAGCGATAACAAGGGACAATAAGTATATATATTTCTTCGCCATCTAACGATAGTAACCCATCCTTCACGCGTTTTTTAAACCAGTAAAGATTAGGCAATTGAAACACAGAAGCGAAGTTGTAACTCAAACACACGTTACGGTACAAAACTTGAGAAATATAATACAAATTTGTTACGCTGAATTGTTTTTTTTTTTTAAATAGAAACTGTAATGACGACTTGTTGCGAGTACCGTGTGTTATGTTGTATGTATAAGTTTGTTGTCAGCGCTAAGTTTACAAATTTCTTATAGTCATTAATTCTTCCTCGAAGAAAATTAATTCTAAAGAATATTTTGTACTCTTAAAGAACATTATTTTTAGTATTGTTTTCTGTTCAAAAATTAATGGCTCAAGAATAGTTTTGAAAGCAGCACCATAGACTACATAATACCAAATGAAAGTTGGGATTGAACCAAAGCAAAATATGCCACTTTAATTTCCTTATCTGTGAGTACTTCTCGTAATTGTCTGAAGGAAAAAATGTACTTGCGGATTTTATTTGTCAAAAAATGAATGTGTTTTGACACATTCACATTATGATGCGATTTTTTAAATATACTTGCAGGTATTGAATCGTGCCCAAGAGCGGAATTTCCTCTCAAACTGGATACGTAACGTATAACCTCTTGTAACAGTGCGTAAGTTAAAGGTCGAATGAAGCCTATAAGATCTGTCTTCGAAAAAAAATTTTATATTTGAGCCATTAGAGTTCGGCAAGTTCTGACCCACATTAGTAAAGAATTTATTAAATTCTTCACTATTGCTTAAATTCTTCTAAGCTACTTCAAGCTTAATTTTGTCATTGAATAATTTGGTATTTGGCAAATATTTATTTAGGAAAGAAACTTTGTTAATCCCTCTACCACTCAATTTAAGTAAAACCCCCAAAACATTTTAAAATCCCCATTAGCTTGGTCGAATTTATCACAAAATAATATTTTTTAGTTCCTTTAAATTTCTGCTTAAAATGTTCCTGCAATTGACATAGCGGCTTTTAAGCTCCACATTAAATGGTTGCCTTTTTCACTAATTTACGTAATTTATCTCTATCTCTTATAGCTTGGACTAAATCTTAAGTAATCCATGGTTTTAGCTTTTTTTGACCTCGTTTTAAATTTATTCCACTGGCTATTGAAATTGTAATAAAATTCTGACGTTGTAATTCAAAAGCATTAACATTAGTGCTGTTAAAAATTGGTTGCCAATTATCATTTAAAAGGTTATCATGTGGTAACACATGGTCGATATAGGTGCGATGAGCAGGGTCGATTTGAGAGGAAGCATTCTGTGTAGTAGTGTGCGTAATATTATTTTAATGACTCAGCCTGGGTATTATGAAAAGTGGTGGGAACTTAATCGATTAAATGTTTAAAATGTTATTTATAAAAATAAATTATTTTCAAACAATGCAATGTATCTGTTTGATGTTTAGTAATTTATTGAAACATTTGTAGTGAAATAATCTTATGATAAATCAAAGGCATATCAATCAACCAAGTCCATCGTTTATAAGTATTAACGTTTAAAATATTTAGTAATGTATATAGTAACATACAGTTAATTTTTGTTAATCAGTTCTAATAATAATATATATTTACATTTACTAGATTCCTGAAACAATACATTTCTTGTTATATATCTATCCATTCACTGTAAAATATGTTGTTTCTTTTCTTCCTCTATCCGAACACTTTTTTGCAAGCGGATGCTTTCGTTCACTTGGCCATTCCGTTCAGTCGTTTATTTTGTTGAACACGATGACCGGTAAAACACGCTCTAGCGGGAAGGTTTAGTAACTCTGTACTGACCGGTTCAACTGAACGGGTCGCAGCAGTGAACGATACCGACTGAGGCGGATTAGTCAGCTGATTTTATTAGATTGAATTAGAGTGAGCGCCGAGCAGTGGTGGGGATGCTTGAAGGGGCGGCGGAGGGATATTTACCCCACCCTGCGTGAACTCAAATCAACCAAGGTTTTTTTGTTAGCGGTTTACCTATAGTTTCCTTGGTCAGTGGGTTATTAATTAATGACAGTAGGCCTACTATACAAGGCGTTTAAACTCGTTTTAGTACTCAAGGAGAATTTCTGCTTAACTTCGCCAAAAATGAACCCCAGAGCCCATAAACACCTCTTTCCAAAGTGTATTTATGCTACATAACGCGTCTTTTGGAAACAATAACTGTTCCAAAAAGAAACCCAAAAAAGATTAAAGTTGGTACAACAATTGATCTTATAAATATCTCGGATAAGTTTGTTGGTAACCGGTTTGCTTCAGTATGGCGGCCAATCAAAATTCTTAAAACACACACCTCTGTTATTTATGTAACTCAAGAAAAATTGCTCAGTTATAAACCATTTTTTTACCTGGAACGGTTTTTACGATATTCAGTACATGTGAATTCCATAATAACAAATTAATAATGTTTTAGTTATCACAAAGTCTACTTACTTCTTCCGGCTAAACCGCATCCCACTACATAATGAAATCCACCCCATTCCTAAAAATTTAAAAGGTGCCACTTTTATGTACTAATTGCCTCTCCCACCTGACGAAGAGGATAGATTCCAGTCCTCGAAACGTCGTGTTATTCCTTTTGTAACCATAACGATGGGAAATTTCCGAAATCCTGTTATCCTATGGCTAAAGAAGAAATTTAGTAAACAGATCTTAGTATAATTCATTTGCACTATGTTCAACAACCTAAAAGATCTTGATACTACATGGAGTCGAGCGAAAGGTACGAATTTATTATCCTGTGTCAAATCAAGATAGTTAATTGGTGCGCCATACTGTTTTGACATAAGCGGATTGTCTGTACGTACAGGCGGGAACCAATTACTCGACAAAGAGCTTATGTCTATAACTCTTGCTGCTATTCATACAACCAATGCGTAGCTAGGTAAGAGTTGACGGTATTACTGTGGAGATGGCTAATGAAGGTCGTATCTGTATACTGCTTATAAATTGGTTGGAAGAAATGTTTTCGTACATTTTGATGATAAAAAAATACTAAGATGAGATGCTATAACATCCAAAATAATCAATAAAAGACGTTAAAACATAGTAAATTGTGTAATGTTTATTGGCAATGAAGGGGTACGTCACACTATGTGGGGCGCAACAGGTTTGACTATGTTTGCAAGCAAATTGTCAAGCCTATTTCGTTCTCAAAACGTTCTGTGGTCAGATAGGCAGACATTTATAATACAGAAAAGAAACTATTTTATCCCCCCCCCCCCCGACACCTACAAGAGAAATTATGTCAGCATACTGTTTCAATGACTCGCATCCAAATTCAATGGTTGGACATGCACCATCATTGAACTCATTCTTGTCTATGTAGAAATGAATATTTCCTGGAATATTTTAGTGGGTAGAGATGATTTTCACAAAATATCAAGCCCCATGATACAGTCAAACTTTTGTTCTATGATTTGGTTTCATAGCAGTGTTTAAATAATAACATTTCCTGTCAGGTAGAGAGTGCGCTGAAATCTAATCTTGTCACCAACTTTCCACTGTATTATTTTTCCTTTTTGTTGTATGAATAATCAACATGTTTATTGTACTCATCATGTTTGCATTGATCTATTCTGCTTTTCTCTTTGCCATCATGGTTACCCATATGACTAATGTCAAAATATTTGCTAACGCTCAGCCAAATTCCATGGCTGACCATCATCGAATTCGATTCTGCCTATGTTTCTACAACTTTCGTGCCAAATTTTAACTGCACATAACTAAATTACGTATCATGTTTAACGTCAGACATTGTTATTATTTTCAGTATTGTCAGTGACTGCTTTGCTAACTAGTTTCACGGCTGAAGACGTATATCAAGTTTGACTGATAAAGTTACGCGAGTTACGCCGGTTTGTGCTGGAACGTAATGCCTTTGAGAATCAGTCGGTTTGTTTTAGAATTGAGCTTGAACAAAGTCTTAAACTGAAGTTAAACTAGTAATTCTGACTCGTAATGTAGACTTTCTGCCTGAATAGTGTACTTCAACTTGGATTGCTTCTTTGAAATCGAAAATATAGGCAACTTAATTTTAATTGAAGAAGAAGGAGATTCCGATCGTTATAGACATGCTAGTACACATTTCTTCATGTATTAACAGGAAATGTTTCTTTAAAAATATTGTTACATTTTTAATTACTGTATTGTACAAATTTGGACGAAATAGAAATCTATATATAAAAAAATGAATGTTTGTTGTTTGTCCTTTATAGACTCAGTGACTATTGGACCGATCACTATGAAAATTGGTATTTATTTGTAATTTTCCACGTAGAAGGTTTATATGCTATGGCCATTGATGTATCTCACCACCAGGCTGCGCTGCAAAATATACAAGCTATCCAAGGGCCTGCATATTATAAACTGCAATTACGAGACAGTTACGTATATTAAATAGCCAAACACTATTTGAAGGCAAAGCAATACATGGGCAAAGTTTACCAAAAGCGTGCGAAGCCGCGGGAAACAGCTAGTATATATATATATATAAACTATATATAAAAGAAAATACTGAGATTTCTGACTTGGAGGGTTTCTTCTATACATCTTATTTGTGCAAAGTCATTAGGTCTTGGGATCCATGTTTCATTTACCGACATTTGCTGGATCGGACTTTTTCTTACATTCCTTGTTAATTGTGTCGAAGATCTTAGACATTCTTATTTAGACGATCCTCTACATGACCGAAGAGCTTCTGTTTTGGTATCTGTGAGAGTACCGGTACTTTAGAACTGATGAAAGAACAGGAAAGACCGATAGGTATTTCAACATGACAAGAAAACCTATTTCGTAATGGATATCGGCTCCGAACTAGATCTCGGTTCCGAACTAGATCTCGGTTCCCAAGTGGATCTCGGTTCCGAACTAGATTTCGGTTTCGATCTAGATCTCGGTTCTTAACTAGATCTCGGTTCCGAAAGGATCTCGGTTCCGAACTGGATATCGGTTCCGAACTGGATCTCGGTTCCGAACTGGATCTCGTTTCCGAAAGGATCTCGGTTCCGAACTGGATATCGGTTCCCAAGTGGATCTCGGTTCCGAACTAGATTTCGGTTTCGATCTAGATCTCGGTTCTTAACTAGATCTCGGTTCCGAAAGGATCTCGGTTCCGAACTGGATCTCGGTTCCGAACTAGATCTCGTTTCCGAACTAGGTCTCGGCTCCGAACTGGATATCGGCTCCGAACTAGATCTCGGTTCCGAACTGGATCTCGGTTCCGAATTGGATCTCGGTTCCGAACTGGATATCGGTTCCGAACTGGATCTCGTTTCCGAACTAGATCTCGGTTCCGAACTAGATCGCGGTTCCGAACTGGATCTCGGCTCCGAACTACATCTCAGTTCCGAACTGGATCTTGGTTCCGAAATGATCTCGGCACCGAAATATCGATTGCTTGGCTTCCGACATATGACACCTACTCCACATGTAAATGTTACCTTAAAACCTCGATTATACTTATATTAAACTTATATGAATATCAGGAGTTTCATAGTAACACACGAAATAAAATGAACTCTGGACTTAACAACAGCATAGAGGAACTAAGCAACACGCTTTTCTGAGGTTGCTTGCCACATGTCAAGCTTATAATTACTTGTTTTACTATGTACTATGTCGCAATGATTGCAGTCAGTTTGATTCCAAAATTATTTATACTACTATTCTACTACTCGTTCACAGTATTATTACGTGTTAGACTATTGTACACCATGGAGTGACAAATACCATCATCGAATTCTATGTTGCATTCATGGGAATGCTTCGTAAAACAATTCAAGTTTTTAAGCCAATTCGTTAAATATCGTACGGAGATAGTCAAAGAGAAATAACAATTCTCCATCTCAGCTAGTGATAGGCATTGCTAACGCTCAGCCAATAAGATAAATGATATTCTAGCTATACAATTTTATTTTTCGTGGATGCATTTTATGTAAGTGTAAGCGATCTGTACTTTCATTTGAATCATTAAGTGACAAAATTGCTTTAACTTTTCAGCAACCGCCTCTATTCGATGGATATGAGTGTAATATTTAGGATTGAATAAATTAGGAAATGCCCGGTGGTCACTTTCTCAGGATGGATTTACCGACGTGTCTGTCATATTTACTGACTGAGTCGTGATGCGTGAACCCCGACATAAATCTGTCACAGATGCGAGTTTCAAAGTTTACTGTTCCTATAAACAAACTTCTCTTCCGGCCTCTTCACAGATTCGATAATGTGGACAAACTGTTCGCTTCAGAAGTTGTTTCATAGAATTATCTATTTAAAACAACACCATTCTTTAAACAACATTAAAGATACCCTTGCGCATGATTTTATATGACTTATTACTTATGGTCAGGTGCTTTATTAATTAAGGACCTGACAGAGTCTTGTAAAAACCGTGACTTTGTCTGTCATCCGTGCGATAGCCCTGATAGAAAGTTCCTAGAACTTGGTTCATAGGTTCATTTTGATCCAAGGAGGAACTCAAGGTCAAAAGGTCATAATTGAAGTTATAATTAAAATTCTAACATATATAAAGCAATAAAGCTTGTTACATCATTACTTCACCTATACATGTACATTTTGAAGTAACTACCATATTTTTGTCATGTCAAGGGGATGGCCCGCAAGGAGTCAGAAGGAAGTTTTAAGTGAGAGTATAGGTCGAATAGTACGAGTACATTAAATTATTTTTAGTAGAGTACAATGCCGCAAATCCAACCTCAAAGGGTTCATTCTTTAAAATATTATGCTGGTTTAAAGTTTGAAATATTTACAATACAGGTTCCGTTCTAGTTGGTTTAATATTCTTGTCTTGGCTCAAGTTGTGAAAGTCAACCTTAGTAAATGAATATTGAACTTGTGAAATAGTTTTTAAGGTAGTAAGTGACTCTTCACACCCAACGTAGGATGGTCTACAAAGAGTTCAGCAAAAAAGTTTAACGTAAGCATAGCTCTCGAGATATACATTGTTTTCAAGTGTAATGAAAGATATACTTCAATTGAAGTCCAAAGCCCAAACTAAAAATAAGAATTTTCTATTATAATAAATGTTACCAAGTTTTGCATTTAGCAGTCGTCTCTGCTAAAAATCCCTTTATAATGATGTAAGTCTTGAACTAAGCTTACTGCAAAAACTCCTTGTAGACTATTCTCCACTGGATTTCTACTCTTAAAACTATTTCTTCAGTCCAGTATTCATTTAATAAGTTTAACTTTACCACTTGAGCCAAGGCAAGAATATTAAACCATTTAGAACAGAACCTGTGTTATAAATGTTTCAAACTTTAAAGCAGCGTAATTTTTTAAAGAGTGAACACTTTGAGGTCGGATTTGCGGTATTGTACTTTAAGACCTTTAATTTGATGTACAACTCGACCTATGCTCTAATTTAAGATTTCCATCTGACGCCTTGCGGGCCATCCCCTTGACATGGCAAAAATGGTAGTTACTGCAAAAAGTAGATGTATAGGTGCAGTAATGATTTACCAAGTTTTATTGCTTTACATGTAATCTTGAGGGAATTACCAAGCCAGTGCAGGACTTTTTAGACCCTGTATGTTGGTCTTAAGATCAACCAAGATGGTAACGATAAAATCGCGGAATAAACAAATTTGTTAACAAACTTAGAAGGCTGTATGTGACGTGCACATGTGCTGAATCTATTTTCTTGGCAAGACTTTCGTTGCGTTCAACCGAATACTTCGAGACTCCGGTGGATCAGTAGTTTATTCTGCTCACAATTTCTGCGTGGGTTTGAATATTTTATTGTATACTGAAGTACTTATTTTTCTTACGTATGTTTAATTAAAAATAAAATTATAGATAAATTAAAAAAATCCCTTGATCGGGTTTTTGGGACAGACTTTTAATATAATATTTGAGTTATAACAATATAAAACGTACAGCCATTTTAATTAACATTTTTTTACTCATTTATCTTGTTAAATTTATTAAAATCATCATTTTATTAAATTTATCTTAATTTAAAATATTTTTTATTTTCAAAATCTGAGTTTTTTAAATTTGCAATGTTGTAATTTGCAATAAATATAAATCAAGTGAAAACATCCACACATATGTTTTATTTATTCACTAAATATAACTTTAACTAATTAAATATGATTTATTTATTACAAACATACCAAAACAAATTTTAGGTTTTGTTTCTTAAATGTCAGAAAGAATTACCAGAAACGGTGATAATTCATGAACACATTTAAGAACATCTAATAATTACTCGTTTCATTTATTTTAAAATACACATCCGTGTGTGGAATTGAGCAAACGTTAAAATTCTTTATTTTCAGTAAAACTTCATTATTATACTAGTTTGTTAAGCTTATTACCAGGTAAAACAGAGGGAGAAATAAAGATGCAACTCAATCAAATCTACCAACCTGTTATCTACATAATCCAATATAAACTTTATTTTTACCGAGCGACTAGTTTAAAAATTATTTAAAATTTCAAAGGATCTCTAAACCTTGAAATTCATAAATTATATTTAAATATTAAAAGCATTGCATTATTAAAATGTGTTTTAGTGTATATTATGTCACATGAAGCAATAAAGCTGTGAATTTACAAACTAAATGATTTATTATCACTGACTGAAAACGAAAATTAATTATTTGCTAATGTGCTGGCAATTAGTATGCTCGGCCTGTATTGCGGATGTTTTGTAACGGTTAGGCAGCATTCGTAATTCAGCCACCGTTTAATTTATGAACAGCTATCGAGTTATTAAAACGTGTACTTAAACAGCTGTTTAAAAGCAATTACTCTTTCAGAGATTATCAGTTGCAAGATTGAAAAATTAATATCTGCCATAGCTACTGTAACTGTGTTACTATCAAGCAGAAATGTGTTTTAAATAGCTTCTTTAACAGTAGTTAATGCGTAACAATTTACACTCTTGTTATCATCGGAAAGTGTAACATATTTTCTAAAAAATGGGGGTTTGAATTTGTATTTTTGGTGAGCTGTACTGTTATAAAACTATAAGATTTAATACCACCGTCTGAGAAATAACTAGTGAAATGTGCAGAGATAGAAGGAAATATAATACGATATGAGGAAGTTTGGTTACAAATATTTCGTCTCTTCTAAATTTATTACAAGAATTATAAATCTACTATTAATATTCCATTCACTAACGACTCATGGACGAAACAGGAATTTTCCGGACATGTACTATCGTTCAGTGACAAAAAAAATCAGTAACACTGCGTTTCGAGATCTGCAATCTGATCTCTTCTTCAGGTAAATAACTAACCTAACACATAAATACAAACTAGGTTAAAATAAACAACTAGGTGGTTGTGATTCCTGACTTACGCGTGTCACAACGCTTTGGTATGATTTAACCTGTAGTTTGTAGTTATGTTTTAGGTTAGTTATTTACCTGAAGACGTGATCAGATTGCACATCTCGAAACGTAGTGTTACTGATTTTTTGTATCACTGAACGATGATAAATGTCCGGAAAATTCCCGTTTCTTCACAATCCTTCCATCGTCAAAAATAAACTTCAAACAAAGTAAAGAATCATCTCTCGCAGACACACACGTGTACACATAAGGTTTTGGCGGGGGGGGGGGGTTGTAAAGGATGTGATCCTCCCAAAATTTTGAAATTTTATTAGCGAAAAAGAATGTTAGTTTTAACGCTAGAATGTGGTAATAACTGTTTTCTGTTATGCAGTCTTAACTTGGTAATACAAAAAAAAACGATTTTTGTACAACATAAAATTATATTGTGTAGATTTTTTTAAGGAGAAGCCGATCCCCTTTTAAGCCTTACTCTGCTCGTCCTCATGGGCCACTGGCCTGTGCGAGGATCTTATCAAACAGAATAAGGAGGAGAGTCGATACAGTACAAGGTCGATGGTACTGATAAAAAGTGCAACGGTCACAGGCAGGATTTGAACCTGCGCTATCTCTAACTCAGACTCAAAGTCCACTCGACCATCGGCATCCCAAGATAATGATACGTTCTCCCTCCCAACTATGGAATTCTAAATACGCCCCTTATCTCTTAGGAAAATAATTGAGGATTTGTTTGGGTTTGTATATAACCATTCGTCGTGAACAAACAATTATATTTTAACTGAATTTCCTTTGTAGGTTATATTTTATGAAACATGTGTTTCTGTCAAATGGACGGAAAAGTGTCTGGTCAGTAATTCATCCTGAAGGGAATTTGTGAACAGCTGTTGTAGTAATAAAACTGCACTAAAAGATGTCTGGCCTGTGAGCAAGTACAGTAATTGCAACGAAGGAAAAAAGGCTACACAACCATAAAATTTAATCGCGAATCAGCTTTTCGTCCTGCATACACGGACAGAAGGTTTAGTATTTGTTGCGCACTTTGAATGGTGTTTAATTACAAAACGAAAAGAATTTTTGACGCGGAGTAAAATTTAACTACGTAATTAAATTCTTGTTCCGATGTATTTGACCTATTTTATGTAATAACGTATTATTATCCTGTAGCTATACATTTTGCAAACAGCTACATATACATACATCCTATGACAATAAATTACTGTGACAATAAATATAAATAAATTACAACACACTCACACAAACGATAAATTACTGAACATATGCCAATTAACAATTAGTATGAAGAAACCAAATTAACACATAACCCTTCGTATTGTCTTGTTCGTATACAATTTATTCTTATGCAGATCAAATTTATAAATACCTAAAAATAACCTTTCAATTATTTAAAATTTATACAACATTTATAAGTAATTAAGCCCAATAAATCATTCAAGTAGGAACTTTTATAATTTGTAAAGGAGTAGTATTGCAGTAAAAATAAAATACAAAAATATCCAATAATATTAATTTTACAAACGAGGCGTTATAAAATGACAAGGGAATTTCCAATGTTGTATTAAATTTAAATTTATTGGACATAGTATGTATAACTTTGTACTACAGTAAATCATTGTTTATATACACTCTAGAAATTCTGAATAAAATTTCACC
Source organism: Homalodisca vitripennis (assembly GCF_021130785.1). Taxonomy (NCBI): domain Eukaryota; kingdom Metazoa; phylum Arthropoda; class Insecta; order Hemiptera; family Cicadellidae; genus Homalodisca; species Homalodisca vitripennis. The sequence continues at coordinate 136,681,897 of NC_060213.1, forward strand.
AATTATATTTTTGCTCATGAAATGGTTGAAAATTTAAGTTGCGTTCTTATAAAAATCATATTCAATGTTTATTTAATTTCGTTTAAGGATTATAGGCACTCTAAAAACAAGAACTACTGTCAGAATTAATTTTCCCTCGAGTATTTTGAGGGGTTCATAGTGTCAGTTAATAATTTTTGTGACGTGATTTTTGTCACAATTTTTAAAATTACTAATTATTTCCTGAGTTGATGGAATCTTAATACTGATTCAGTATTGAATTGCCATATTTATATTCCTCAGTATAGGTTATGGCGACCTGATCGTTAAAACTGACTCAACTATGAAGACAATACAATAATGCGATCCTGTACAAAGACCTAACTCAGGGAAGTACGAGAAACCGTAGCGAAAACAAATCGTAACTTGTCAATGAAGTCTGGGTGGGCTTACTTTGAACGTTATACATACGAGAATTTAAACTGGTTAAAGTAAACCCCAGTGTTGTCATTTACATCTGAAAAACCACATGGATGATCAGGAGCACTACAGCAACTAACTGCCATCTTGAATTTAAACCTCATGCACTTTTACGAACTTATTAAGCGTCCAATTGCTTGGTTTATACATTTTTCGAATTTGTATTATATTTCAAAAATACCTGAAAATCGTTGTACTTTATCATTTTAATATTAAAAAAGTATAAGCTTTAGAAGAACTGAAAATAGTATTAAGACGTTTGGATACATATTAATGTGATCTTCAAAATTACACCTTTTTAAAAAATACGACTATTACGCTCAAAATAATAGCGTAAAAGTTAATGTAGTTCATTCATTTTTATTCTGGGGAAGACTCAGTATTGCCAATGGCAAAGTATAATGCGTACGGCGGTTATCGCGAGATAACCAAAACAAACAACTTCGAGAGTGGCTGCTGCTTAGATGGATGACCGCTGAGCGACTGTCCTTGCAAGGAGCCCGCCTGCCCGGCCGTTGATGGTGGTTCGGAAGTCACCGTTAAGCCGTTGGTCCTCAGGTTAAGTGTTAAAGAGGGCTTCTAGCCCTAACTTCGCTTGGTAAAAAACACTCTTTGACTTTGATTGTTTCTCTACATACCGGCTCTTTACCACAAAAGTGGAAATGTCCATTTTAAGAGTTTTCTTTTGGCCAATTACATTTTTTATTGATTATACTAAATGTCTGATAAAACAATCTAAACTAACATGCAAATTTTAATTTACCTCCCCGCGAATCGAACCCGAGACCTGTCGCAAGAGAGCTAGAGAGCTGCAGCTATACCCCTAACAAATAAATGTAAAAAACGAATTTATTTATTTATAATTCAATATAAATTAAGGAAAAGACATGTATTGAAATATTTTTTCTTGCAAAATTAAAACTTTGATATTAAACATGTCTATTTTTGGAGCGACAATTTAAACTAATGTAAATACAGTAAAAATTAACATTATTATCTTCTGCAATAATTATTTGTGTATAATTACAAAATTCCTAAATTTTCCTTTTTAAATGCCAGTAATTTCACTTGCAGCAATCAACAAGTTTATACTTTTCTGAATTTTGAGAAGTTATGTTAAAGAGTCATAAAAATAAACATAAAAACCTTTTACAAGCCCAAAGTTGATTGCAACACGTTAAGTTAAATGCATTAGAGATTTCCTCAACTTCCTATGCTAGACAAAACGTTCAAATCACAATACAAACATTAGTCATTGATAGTTTAAATATGGAGGGTACAGATTGTCACTATTATTGGGTAACAATTAAAACTTGTCAAACCGGTTTGTAAATTAATTTATTCCATCTCATCGACAAGTATTAAACAATATACGAGGGGTATTAGAAAAATAAGGTTCCCATGATTTTTTTAAAACAGACAGTTCTATATTTCTACTTAGTGTTATACATCAATTTAAAACTTAAAAGTTAAGCTATTTTTCCATATAATGACCGTTTCTGTCCAAACACTTTTGTAGACGATGCTCCAACTTTTCTATCCCCTTGTTATAGAATTCTGCCGCCAATCCTTTGAGGAATCGAGTAACCTCTTTCTTGATTTCATCATCGGTACAGAAAGCGTTCTCCAACCAAGTGTTCCTTTAATTTTGTGAATAAGTGATAATCACTTGGGGCTAGGTATGGGCTATAGGGGGGATGGGGCACAACAGCCCAGCCAAAATTTGTCAGCAGTTCTTGAGTTTGACGTGAGACATGAGGTCGAGTGTTGTCATGGAGAAGCCTCACACCATTGGACAATCTTCCTCTCCGGCGGTTCTGGATCGCGTGTCTCAGTTCTAAATCTCAGGAATAAGCAAAGCAAGTTCGTGAATGGTGATTCTCCGATCTTCAAGCAATATTGTCTCAACTTTGCAACAACTCCATCTGAAACTGAAGGATGATTTCGGTTTTCATCGTGAGTTTCCATGCGGCCTTCACTGAATTCTCCACACCATTTCCGAACGTGTTGAACAGATATGCAGTTTTCCCGATAAACCTCGATTAACTGACGATAAATTTCAGTAGGTGAAATCTGTTTTGCATTTTAAAAAACGTATCACAGCACGAATTTCGCATCTGGCGGTAACAACGACAGGGAGCTACATCTTCGAAGGCAACTAGGTCGGCACTGTTGGACGTAGCGAGGCGCGAGTGGTAGGTATGGATAGAGAGAGGGACAGCTGATGAGTAAGACAGTGTTTCCAGATTTCTCCCAACATATCGCATTCTGTCTCGGCGGCATAGGGAACCTTATTTTTCTAATACCCCTCGTAATAATTGAACCAAATAAGAAAACTGCTTGTTCTGTATTTATGTTGCCACATTGTCATTACTTAACTGTAAAAAAATCATAGTCTTGGTAAGAAAATGTGTGAAACTTTGAGCTAAAAACTGGTAATTCATAAAGTTATAAATTACCCGAGGTGGCAAAAGACGTTACTCTCTCGGATCAGCATGTGTAAACCCAGAGTTGTTAGGTCTTCCACATGATGTATAACCACATAAAGTAGTCCTTACCCAAACACCTTACTTCTGTTTTAAGTGTTTACCTTCGGTGTTATACGTATTATCTCTGACTTTATCGCAAACATAGTTTTATTTTGGTCGTGATCTCTCCTACGTTTATTACTGTATTTTAATTACCTTTTTCCGTAGACAAAGACACTACAAATATACGTTTTTAAAGCGAACAAGTAAAACTCAAAACTGAGAAAAATCACACACCCGTGAGGTTTTAACCCAAGGGACCCCAGCTGTTTTTGTACATAGCTTGAATCAAGTTTCCGGCGCGAAACTCAATTTTACTGATATCGTATTTCCTTGTCCTCGGTTTACAATATTTATTGTGTCTCCAGCATATTTTCTTGTAGCTATAGCTCTGATACCTCTCTTCCACAAAGTTATCTAGTAAAGTCCTCACTTTAAACCTAAAAGTGTATTAGAGTCTTAGAATTATGTACAAGTGAAAAATACTGTTTTAAATGTTATAATGTCGTATTTAATTTTTATGTACTTACAATTATTGTCTCAACCAAGATAATACTTTAATTTATAAATTATAAATGAAATGATTTATAAATACCAACATGATTTATCAGCCTGTAATTTTTCGAGTCGATGAAAACTCGTATGTCTATAATAATTTGAAAACTCTTGTACAATGAAGTTAAACCAAATTATTTTTACAAAAATTAAAGAAGCAATGGAAAGATGGTGATGTAATAGGCTATATGTAAACCGTATGTTGTTGGGATAAAACCATTCATATGTGTGCTCCTCTATTAACGATTGTTTTATATATATATGAATATATAATATTCTTCTACCTCAAAATTTAAAATATATTCCAAGGTTAATTTTATTACCAGTAATATAAATGACCCATTAAGGATCTAGCAACTTAAGAAAAAAGGTGTACGACTTGTAATCCATAAACCTTATTTTCACCTTAAATAGCAAACGCTATTTATGAACGGCCTTGAACTAATAGCACGATTTATATATTCATATTATTCATAGCATGCTTCAATTTTATTATTTGTAATAATCCGTAGCATTTTAAAATGTTTTTGTTGTACCCGAGAAAAAATTTTATTTTAATATTAAACTTGATTCATTCCACAGATCGCAGAAGTTCAAAAACATTGCAGCAAAAGTTAAACTTGTGAGTAATGTTACTGCAGAAACTGGAAAAAGTATTTAGTGTTAACCAAGTGATGTAGTAAGTGAGAAGTGAAGTGCCAAACCAAGTGATAAGTGACAATGACCAACGAGAAGCTGGAAGACCACGCGAGACCTCTGGTGAAGACAGAGGTGAACGCTAGAGTGTTTGACAGCTTCACCAAAGCATTCACCAAACAAAACTCCGAGTTCGAATCAGGTACGGAGTTTACCTTCAGGTGGTGGGTGCACGGCTAGCTCTGGTGATGGTGGTTAAGGAACGCTTAGTATTTTGAACTGGTTCTATAAAAATTGTTTAAAGTAAGTTTTAAGATGACTACTTGACGATAAAATGTACCAAAATTACTAGGAGAGTAGGATTAATCAGTGCCGTAACTAAATGAGGGATGATGAGGGGGTAGTAATAATTTAAAACATATAAGTATCATAGGATTTCTTCAGACCAACATGACTCCAGATTCCAGGAGTGCGACAGTGCCAGATTTCAGACGCTGCACTAAGAGGGTTAACTGGAGCTATAACCCCATCATACACATAAATAATACGAGCCATATCCCCCGTCAGACACATAAATATGAGCTACATCCCCTGTCATACGTACACATAAATAATACGAGCCCTATCCCCATACAGATACATAAATATGAGCTACATTCCCGTCAGACTCATAAACAATACGAGCTATATCCCCCGTCAGACACATAAATAATACGATCTATATCCCCCGTCAGACACATAAAAGGTTGGGACACACATAACCGCACCGTGCCCGACACGTGAGTCGGCCGATTGTCGGTGCGGGCTCGGCTCGGTTACCGTGAGGCCACACAGGTCCGTGCAGTCCGAGCGCAACAATCTCACTGTTTGTACTAGAACATGTTTCTTTTGAATTCGAAGTGACAGATACTTAAAAAATATTCGGAAGATTAAGTATTGCTTGAGAAAATTGTTAATATCATTGTTGTTATTTTTATTAACCGCTGTGGTGAATGAAACATTGTAATGCTACAGTAAAGCTTTTTACAATCAGCTAGTATGTAAAATTTGTAAATATCATTATCTTGGTTATATTTTTATCCCTAGAATTCTTGTTCATTGTGTTTCATTGCAATGAATTTTGGCCAAATACACTATAATTAAACAGTATATTTAGTGTTTTTTGTATTAAACCCAAGAGCTATAGTGTGATGCTAGAGAGTTTGCCATGTTGCAAGCCCTTTTATAATAATTTGTAAAACATAGTAAATATTTGTAAAATATATACTGGAGAACTTAGAGAAAAAAAAAACAGATTTTACGAAATGTTTTTCTTTTATAGCTCCGAGGACAAATAATTTATTGCCAGAATTAGTCAAACATTTTGAAACATAAATATATTTTCTAACAAAATTAGAGTATGGTTGATCGGTCAAAATGATATTGAGTATTTGTTTAAGATAATACATTAGTGTATGGTTAGTCTTGTTTGCTAAGTTATAATACTATTTAAATAGACACGTTAGAGAATTATAAAATAATTATTTATAATATAATATTTAATGTTACATGTGTAAAGCCTAATATTTGAATTGTAAATCATGCATAAATCCTTTTTGTTTAATACAGCACACTAGTTATACTAAATTTAAACTTTGAAACGTAAGAGTACATTATTTACTACATAAGCTACAATAACTCATTTTTATCATTTCATTATGGGGAAATTATGGGGTTATTATGGGGAAATAAATGATTTATTATTATTATTTATTTTTAACATGGGTTTTTCTTGCTTGAAAATCTTAATGTAAATAAAATATTTTTATTTTTACTTTATTGAAATAAAAAGAATAAAAAAATAAAAATGTCATAGAAACATTCTAAATATGACCCTTACAAAATACCGGAATAGATGTATCAAGTAACTTCAATACGTCAAAGAAAAATAGATATAGATTTTCGCGCAAATAATCAATTACATGCTTGTTATTTTTTAATGAATGAAAAATGTTTATAGATTTTTCATAATTCGAATTTAGTTGTTTAAAATCACTTAAGGTACAACATGGTTTTCAAATTTGTTGTAATAAGAAAATTTGCACAATAAGAAAATATGACTAGTTTACTCTAAGGTAAGGAAATGTAATACTTTTAATAATAAATATGATTTTGTACGCGAACACAGGATGTAGAGTTAGTAGACTATACTAAATAATTCACTAAAAAAAACGTGTAGACTACTTAAATAGTTTTAAAAAGAAGAACGCAACAGTAAACAACATAAGATGCCGCTCGTAGACCGCACCGTGCCCGTCAAAATTCAAACTCCACATATCGGTGATGGTGGCACGGTGCGGCCACGACGGTCTAGTGTCGGTGCGGACATGTGTGGACTTGCAGGTTGAAAACTGCGCTGCAATTCTTTCACCGTATGACGGCCAGCATACGGCCGACTGACGTGTCGGGAGCGGTGCGGTTATGTGTGTCCCAAACCTAAATATGGGCTATATCCCCCGACACAAATAATATGAGCTATATCACCGTCAGACACATGCATAATACGAGCCATATCCCCCGTCAGACACATAAATATGAGCTATATCCCCCGTCATACACATAAATAATACGATCCATATCCCCCGTCAGACACATAAATATGAGCTATATCCCCCGTCATACACATAAATAATACGATCCATATCCCCCGTCAGACACATAAATATGAGCTATATCCCCCGACACATAAATAATATGAGCTACATCCCCGTCATACACATACATAATACGAGCCATATCCCCCGTCATACACATAAATAATACGATCCATATCCCCCGTCAGACACATAAATATGAGCTATATCCCCCGACACATAAATAATATGAGCTACATCCCCGTCAGACACAAATACATAATACGAGCCACATCCCCCGTCAGACATATAAATAATACGATCCATATCCCCCGTCAGACACATAAATATGAGCTATATCCCCCGACACATAAATAATATGAGCTACATCCCCGTCATACACATACATAATACGAGCCATATCCCCCGTCAGACACATAAATATGAGCTATATCCCCCGTCATACACATAAATAATACGATCCATATCCCCCGTCAGACACATAAATATGAGCTATATCCCCCGACACATAAATAATATGAGCTACATCCCCGTCAGACACAAATACATAATACGAGCCACATCCCCCGTCAGACATATAAATAATACGATCCATATCCCCCGTCAGACACATAAATATGAGTTATATCCCCCGACACATAAATAATATGAGCTAGATCCCCGTCATACACATAAATAATACGATCCATATCCCCCATCAGACACATAAATATGAGGTATATCCCCCGACACATAAAGAATATGAGCTATATCACCGTCAGACACAAATACATAATACGAGCCATATCCCCCGTCAGACATATAAATAATACGAGCCATATCTCCCGTCAGACACATAAATAATACGTGCCATATTCCTCATCAGACACAAATAATACGAGCTATATCCCCGTCAGACACATAATAATACGAGCCATATTCCCCGTCAGACATATAAATATGAGCTATATCCCTGTCAGACACATAAATAATACGAGCCATATCCCCCGTCAGACACATACATAATACGAGCCATATCCCCCGTCAGACACATAATAATACGAGCCATATCCCCCGTCAGACATATAAATATGAGCTATATCCCTGTCAGACACATAAATAATACGAGCCATATCCCCCGTCAGACACATACATAATACGAGCCATATCCCCCGTCAGACACATAAATATGAGCTACATCCCTCGTCATACACATAAATAATACGAGCCATATCCCCAGACAGACACATAAAATTATGAGCTATATCCCCCGACACATAAATAATATGAGCTATATCCCCCGTCAGCCATATAAATATGAGCTATATTCCCCGTCAGACACATAAATAATACGAGCCATATTCCTCACCAGACACAAATAATACGAGCTATATCCCCGTCAGACACATAAATAATACGAGCCATATCCCCCCTCAGACACATGAATAATACGAGCCATATCCCTCGTTAGACATAATAAATATACGAGCCATATCCCCCGTCAGACACATAAATAATACGAGCCATATCCTCCGTCAGACACATAAATAATACGAGCCATATCCCCCGTCAGACACATAAATAATACGAGCCACATCCCCCGTAAGACATATAAATATGAGCTATATCCCCCGTCAGACATATAAATATGAGCTATATCCCCGTCAGACACATAAATAATACGAGCGATATCCCCCGTCAGACACATGAATAATACGAGCCATATCCCCCGTCAGACATATAAATATGAGTTATATCACCTGTCAGACATATAAATATGAGCTATATCCCCCGTCAGACACATAAATAATACGAGCCATATCCCCAGACAGATACATAAATACGAGCTATATCCCCTTCAGGCTCATAAATAATACGAGCCATATCCCCCGTCAGACACATAAATATGAGCTATATCCCCGTCAGACACATAAATAATACGAGCTATATCCCCCGTCAGACACATAAATAATACGAGCTATATCCCCCGTCAGACTCATAAATATTCTATATCCCCGTCAGACATATAGATAATTGATCTTTTGACCCCAGAATCATTAGGGTTCTTCCTTGGACTAACTTAATTATATTATGGTATTCCTTAAGGTAATATATTTTGTATTCAAATTCAAAAACTTTAGTCTTTAATTGAAATTATATGTTTTACTATATTACATTGGCATTTGTTGAATTTTAACGCTGTGTTATATTTTTCCAGTTAAATGTGATGAAGGTAAATATGTAGGCTTTCATAAACCGTAGTATCGCATGTCGAGTGATAGTTTGGGAAGATTCATTATAGTAATTATTGACATTATTTGCCCATTCAAAAGTGCCGCAATATTCCCAAGGTGCTGTCAGTAATAAATTGTCGGATCTTCGATGAAAGTATCTCGTCGCCCAAGATGAAGTGCCTGAAGAAGTTTAAAGTAATTGTGATTCATGCTGTGAGATCAGACACGTCTCGTTTGTAGAGGTAGTGGGCGCTGAGGGGTGGGGGGGGGATCTTGAGACCCTTGGGGCACTCTTTGTCAACTTATATAACTTGAATGACACTTCAGTTTTTGGTACTTCCACCAACAGTAATAATCCGTAACACCAAGTTTTGCTCTTGCCAATTTTCTGTGTTCTATTTCCTGATGATGTTTTTTTATAAGTAAAACCAGCAGTTAAAAGTGGTTAATATGAGACGTCTAAAACGGATTTTCCTAGAATAGTGAAGTAAACGGTTTTCACACAAAATAATACCTTGGTAAAAACTTAAAAAATATTTTTTATGAATTTTTAAGAGCGAGATGTGCCAAAATCCGTACGTCTGGGATTCGATTCTTTAATTTTTCAAATGTAAATATATGTAGTGGGAAAAAAATATTTTTATGAATTTTTAAGAGCGAGATGTGCCAAAATCCGTACGTCTGGGATTCGATTCTTTAATTTTTCAAATGTAAATATATGTAGTGGGAAAAAATATTTTTATGAATTTTTAAGAGCGAGATGTGCCAAAATCCGTACGTCTGGGATTCGATTCTTTAATTTTTCAAATGTAAATATATGTAGTGGGAAAAAAATATTTTTATGAATTTTTAAGAGCGAGATGTGCCAAAATCCGTACGTCTGGGATTCGATTCTTTAGTTTTTCAAATGTAAACATATGTAGTGGTAACATAAATTTCGTCGTAGGCATAACAATTTGTTATTTCTTCTCATTTTAAAATGGGGAGCGAACATTTATGAAATTTATTATTTTACATATTCACCATATTTGGCTGCAGTTCGTTTAAGTATAACAATTATTTGTCCAAATGTACTGTCACTCAAACTCTCGGTTATATTGGTATGCAACAAGGCAGCATGATAAATTTCCCAAAGAGTTTTTGGGCTAAGCCCAAATTAGAAGGATTAGAAATCTAAATATTTTAAATTAAACATAACCCTTTAATGTTGGCTTTTGCAAGAAAAACAAATTTTCCTTTCAACTGTTTTCTACCTCTAATAGTATTATTCACAATAAAATGAAAAGTTTTTAAGGCAAGTTAATTGTAATAAAGTTAATATAAAATTATTGTAAAAGGTAATTAAAATAAGTATTATGCTTTTATTTGAATAATTAGGGCAAAATACTGCTGTAATTAAACAAATTATAGCTCTAGCCTTAATTTTATGTATATGTTTTGTTTTAATCGTATGGTTCATTAAAAACAGCAGTTTATAAAATTGAAAAATAACACTCTTTAAAGGCTGATAGTTTGCTGAGCTTTAGCGAAGCTTAATACTCGTGGAAGTGGACAATTTTAATTTATGCCTGTCTGTCTGTCTATCTGTTCGCACGATATCTCGAAAACAAACTGACCTTTGGACCTGAATTTGTGCATGATGTTTCATTTATATATGAGGTCTACTCCTGCCTTGTTATTTGAGAAGCATTCATCGAACCACAGTTGTTACATTTCAATTAATTTCAAACCCCAGATCATTTAATTAAGAGTTCATGAAAACATGTTTAAACTGCCTCCAAGAGTTGACTCCGTGAACAAATCGTTGAATACTACGATAATCCGTTCTCTCATAATAGATTTGTGCCTCTTCGTACGAAACACTATATATATTTACCTCTGAATTAATGAGCCAATTCTTGGAACTGGTCTTGGCATATACAACTCAAATTACCTGTAGAACTCAATCACTGGCTCTTTTTTATTTCTGATACACTTTTGAGTTATAGATCCCATTTATTTCTTATAGAAAGGGGCAGTACAAGTGGCCTTTTGGATTCATTTTTCAAAAACTGAGTCAAAAACTCTGGTACTTTTGGAATTTAAAAATTTTTATAAATGTTTTAAGTGTATTTTGAACACCAGAAATGCATGTAATATTTTTACTAAAACAATGATTTTACCGATCAAACGTGCGTAGTAGGTTTGTGTGAAAACAAGACTATGTTGTTATCTAAATTTAGCCCACACAGAAACACGAAATTATTTCACACTTTACTTAGCAAGCCTTGAAGCCTTCAATCAAATTGACTTTTATCATTTCATTATGATAGGCATGCAACGGTGGGTGATATTTTATACTGTACTTTTCATACACAGCAGTTCTAACCTCAGTATAGAAATTGGTGATCGAACAATTAAGAGATTTCCAAACAAGAAGAGTGACAAATGAGAAGAAGAATTATGAAGATGTTAAGATGAGATAAATAATAAAGGCGAAGAAGGCAAGATGAAGATATTCTTGGGGCTGTAATGAAACAGATTTAAATTATTTATTGTTTCAGCGCTCAGTATTCTCTAACTTGATTGTAAAGAATATAATTGTTTATTTACTCGCTAAACAGTTGTTTTCTAACAAATTTACAATATTTTACTCACATTAAGATACTTTAAAAAAAGCACGGAGCTAGCTTAAATTACAGTTGAACAGTTTAAAGTATTTGGTTACTTGCTACTCTACAAGGGGTTTAATAGGTCTGCACACACACCCTATGCTTATTTGACAATCTAAGGGTCAAGTAGTGAGGTCAAATTTCGAAATTATTTGCCAACAAGTTGTGTTTGCTTGACCATCAAACGTGATCAAAACTTGTTAAAGGAACCACGTGGTTCAACATATGTGCGATACTGTGCAGTCTTGTCAACTAAATAAGCGTGTATAATTCAGACAAGATGTATACGCAACGAAATGTATAACGCTGAAATAGCTGATAATCCACACAACAAGATCTAATTAATCACTGAGTTTAAAGAGATCAGCTTTGAATCTATAAGATTACTTTATGGTTTGGAGTACCGTACCTTCCCTTGACTTTATCTTCTTCTTTGTCCCTCTAAAGAGAGAGAGAGAGAGAGGGAGAGGGAGAGAGGGAGAGGGAGAGGGAGAGGGAGAGGGGGAGGGAGAGGGGGAGGGGGAGAGGGTGAGGGGGGAGTGGGAGGGGGAGGGAGAGGGAGAGAGAGAGAGAGAGAGAGAGAGAGAGAGATTAACTTAATTATAACCCCTGGGATGGTGGAAGAGATACTACAGTCTATTCACCGAGTGTTGAGAGTGGCGCTCCGTCTACAGCGTGGTGATCCTCTGACAGTGTGACCAACATGGGAGAGAAACCTGGGAAAGTCCATGAGGAATTTCGGCACACCTAGTTCACAGCTTGTATTGCTCTTTTCCATAAAACGTGTGACCCCTGGTGGAAAAGGTTGAAGTTTACTCAGAGGCTAATTACAAACTACCCACCTAGCATGTCAGTCATGAAACTTTTCTAACAATCCAAAGGCTCAAGCAGTTAAGTTTTCAGTGGTTGGAACTTACTACGTCACGGCAGTCGTGGGCGGCGCTTCACTCTCAACACTCGGTGAATAGACTGTAACCCCATTGCAGTGGTGGTTCGGAAACGTGGGTTATTTCACTCCACAAAATAGAATTACTTGTAGATTGGAGATTATTTTATGGCAACAAATTAGACAAATCTTGGTGTTTTGTTGCAGTGATCAATGTGCTGGAGACCCTCAACTCCAGGCTGGTAGAGGATGACTCGTGGTTCCAGGACCATGGCTCACCCAGACAGGACCAGGAAGCGTTGCTCCTCCACACCTCCATGGCGCTGATGAGGCGTCTTCTGGTAGACGCTCAGGTTCGTAGAAACATGCCATTTCATGAATCTGCATCAAAATTTGTTATTGATACAATACTAACATAAGTAATAGTAGTTATGGTAGGAATGGTGAGTTTACCTTCCTTACAAGCAGCGCCTGGAACCTAACGCTGTCACAGACTCGTGAATTCGTGGATTTTCGTGGATCATCAGACTCGGATTCCAGACGCTGCACTGAGAGAAAGGTGAACTTGAGCCAAACTCAACATTCATCTAAGTAATTGGATTGCTAATTTCAAATTTAGTTTTCTCTTAATGTGATATTATTTTAACCAAAGAGATTCAATATCTTTTTATATATGCACGGATTTGAATGTTCATAGTTGCTGTGAAATGTATTGTTGATGCAAAATCGATGTGAAAAATTTGTTGCAGATTACTAAGTTAAAATTGACTGGAGTTGACTTTATTGCATTGTATTGAAATACTCTTTTCATGATAATTGGTTTCTTCATAAGGTTCAATTATTACTTCATCAATACGAACAAACCAAACGTTCTATTTATGTTAAGTGGTAAAGCAATCCATTGATTTTAGCTACTTCTAATCAACCAAGATCACTTATTCATATGACTATTTGTCAACTACTATTATTTTTTAAAATAGAGTAAATCTATTTTTACAATAATTATTAAACATTTACAACACTTATTCGAACTGTCTCTATGAACTGAAGGTGTGTGCAATAATCCTGTTGAACAGGATGTGGGATTGAATTGGTACAGTAATAGACAGGTTGTCAGAAATGTTACACCAAAGATTGGCTTGCTCTGCCACTACTTTGACGTTTCAGTTTCTTGGCTCTCTTTTTAAAATTGGAGAAAATCGTTAGTGTCATGTAAACATGAGTTGTTATGAAATGTACGGTTAATTCAATTTAAACACTATAACCTTGCATACAGAGTATTAAATTATGAAGGAATAAAACTGATAAAAGAAGTTAGTAACTCATTTTTGCTATCTTCTATGACCTCATTTCTTCCTCATGTGGATAAACAAATCATATCATAGTATGTGACATGCGTAAGGCACAACCGTGTAATAGAACCAATGCATACGATCTCCATTATATTTACTTAACAAAACACTGATAATTAGCACCGAACTAATGAATATATTATGTTACAATAGGTCTGTACTGAGCGACCAACCATTGAGAACTGATCAGGGAGCGAACGTCACTGTAAAAGAAGATGGCGGCGAAGCAGAAAAAAAATTGTCGGCTTTTCTTACTATCGGTTCATTCTATTTATGAAATTCTCAAGACCATACTGTAACTTCACTTTGCTTTATTAGAAATCTCAATCTCTTTTAAGTTTCCTTGTTAGTTCATTTTTCTGAATTGAAAACCAAAGTGGGATAATTTCGTTAGACCATTAAAAGTTAGAATAAAAGAACACAACGAAAACACGAAAAAGAGGCACCAGTAAAGTAAAATATTACGCATTGTTGGTCAGAAGGTCGCCGTATGGATTAGGATGAAGCCGACACAAGTAATTAGGAATCTCATTTCTTTAAAAGGAAATTACTCGAGACTGCATACATTTAATTAGCGGGCCAACCGACCAATCAATAATCGATCGAAATTAGGCCGATTTGATCTGCTAATTTTATGTATGAAGCCTTTAACCTCTACACGGTGTGTTAGCTTCATCCCACTTTTGTAAAATATAAGGATGGTAAATGTCTGAAAACCTGTTATCTGTCGTTAGCATTAAGCTTTAAACACTGTTTATGACTTTAAGGTTTACAAATTGATTTTGCAAGGTGACTTTTCTGTGCAGGCGAAATTTCGAAGAATGGTCGATGAAAATCGCTCCGTAGCTACTCGCATTGACGGAGAAATCCGGGAAGCCCATGAGGAAATGGCCGCTTTACGCGAAGAGTTGGCCGACACCAGCCGACGCTTCGAGGAGCAACTCACCCTCAGTGCTGCCAACGGCGCAGTTACCAACAGCAGTGTTGCCAACGGAAACAAGACCTCCACCTCGGAGTCGGAGGTGTCGTCATCTACAGGCCAGACCCTCACGTCAGTCACCTCCAACTCTTCGGGAGAGACCAAACCCACGGTTCTCAACGACTTGTGTAGTTCTCCCCACAAAATTAGCTCACCCCTGAAGATAAGATTAGACAATTTATCCCCCAAAGAACCGGAATTCCCTCTGAGCCAGACCAACGGAGAGAGTATAGGTGGGAAACAAATAGGCATTGAATTGAATAGGTGTAAAGACTTTGCGATAGAACTGTCAGAGGACCTTGAACTTATTAATGGTGAGAGTAAAGTGGATGTGAAGCAATTGATACGACCACCTTCCCCCATACCTGGACCGAGCAACAAACCTGACTTTGGTAAGGCAATATTTCTCACATATCAAACTTAACTATGTTTATTTATTATTCCAACGGAATTACACCCGTAGGACGATTAAATAAGTAAAAAAAGATTGTAACGATTAATAACACTGATATTTAAATGAAATAAATTGAAAAATCCTTTATTTATACAGACAAAGTTAGGGATGCTTGGCTCTTTCTTACAATTAGCCTGCGACAACGCAAAATTTAAAACATTAATTAAATATTACCTTAACAATAAAAAATTAGAGAAATAATTACATTTAAGCAATGTGGTGAAACTAATATAATATTTTAACTAATTAATCGATTAACTACTTCTGTAATCCTGGAAATAATATAAAATAAACTTATACTTTTTATATACAAATAAAACTAAATTAATTATTGCTAATAAGTAGTTTGTTATTTAGTTATATTTACTTATATAACTAAATAACAAATAGAGTAAAATATAAATAATTAACAAAACAATGAATAAGTAAGAAATATAAGTTAGTTAACAAACAATCAAAAAGTTAAAAAAAAGGCAAATTCAATAATAAATAGTTTAATATCAAAACGAGCAAGAGTAATAAATATGTGTGTGTAATAAGAAACTAATAACAACAAAGTGATAAAATTTTGACACATAACTACATGCAAAAATAAGAATATTTAACCAGCAACATGCAAGATAAATAAATATCCAAAAACAAAAAAAAAATCAACAACAATCTTAAATATCTAAATAATTACAAATAAACATTAACATTTGTGTTTAGCATTTAAATACGTGCTAAGTGTAAGAAGTAATCTGGAATTTGTTGCAAGAGCCAAAGTGTGAATCAGACTTGTTCATTGGCTCTCCGTAAATTTATAACTGTGTGAACTTCCGCGGAAAAGTTCTAGGGCGTATTGTACATATTAAAGTGAAATATTTATATCTCCTGTTCACGCTGCATTATTAACACAGTTAAATTAGTGAAACGTTTTTGCGTGTAACATAATTACAGTAGTACAATTTTACAAACGTAACAATAAAAAAATGTGGCGTTAAAGAAAGGAAAATGTTTCCAGCACAGATAGTAAAGAAGTCATAGTTGTCGGTTATTGGTTACGCTTCAGCCAATCACGATAAGTCTCCGCCCCTTCAACCCACCTATACAGGCGGATATGTATTATTGGCAGTTTCTGTTCAACATCTGTTGACTGAGATGGCCTCTACAGTGAGGCTGGTAATCAAGTTTTGCATATAAATCTATGGTGTACAGAGACGTACTGCCATTTTTGGTGTAAACGTCCTAAACGAAACCGAAATATTAAAAAAAATGTAACTGTACTGACAATATTCCACCCAGAAAGCTTTGATGATAGTAATTACACCAGCCGCTTAAGATCAAGAACTAAAACGTTAGAAATAAAATAGGTTTGTTCTTAAGTTTAATGGTTTCATTATCAACCCAAATTGATTGTAATGTCGGTACGGTAACTTAAAGTTGGCTTTGCTAATTATAACAGCTTTAAACATTGAAAGAACAATTTAAGACATTTAAAATTCTAACTTGTACAATCTAGAAAGCCCCATATCGGTCGACATGTCAAGTCCTAGGCTTATAAACAGTCTTGTGTAGTAGCAAAATAAGCCTGATATGCCCTAAACGACAAAATCAATGTATAATACACTCAAATTAAATTATTAAAGTATAAATTAAATTCGATCACGACTATACAATAAAATATGATGTTCTGTAAAATTGTTTTCAAAAGCAACTTTAAAAGGATTTATTTGTCAAGCAATTGGGGAATGCCGATTGCCGAGCGGTCTAAGACGTTGGACATTGAGTCTGAGTTAGAGAGAGCGCAGGTTCAGATCCTGTCTGTGAACGTTGCACTTTTTATCAGTACCTACTGTATCGACTCTCACCTTATTCTGTTTTGATAAGATCCTCGCACAGGCCAGTGGCCCATGAGGACGGACAGAATAAGACTTAAAAGGGGATCGGCCTCGTAAGTGTAAAAGTGTAAAGTGTAAAAACTGCAAGTGATAAATATGATATTTTCCAGTTCTAATATTTATAATTGTATACTTAGAGACAACTACTCTGATTGTACTGGTTCTTTATCGTGGAGAATCTGACCTTTTATGGAAGGAAGCCCGTAAGAGTGTGGATTTTCGGGGCTCTAAAATTCAAGATGTCGGGCCCAGAATGTATCTTGCATACTAATTGTGATAAATCTTTTTCTTAAATCCTGAAAATGTGTTTTTGCCTGAACTTTTTCACTATCAGTTTTGAAACCACTGTTATAATGAACATTTACTGTTTTATTTGTGTTGGCTGAGACTTGACATTGCTCTCTCCAGGAGACCTGATAGCCCCCGCCAAGCCCTTGGCAGTTGGCTCCAGCAATGTGACCACGAGACTGCGACTGGAGAACGATCGACTGAAGCGCGAAGTGTCGGAACTTCGCAAGCTGGTGTCGGCGTCAGGGGTTCCCGCCGCAGCCCCCACAGCCACCGCTGACATCGTCATCGCTTCCCACCCCGACCTGGACTCCCTGGAGGGTCCTGAGAAAATACACGCCCTGGAGACCGAGCTTGCCCTGACAAGAGAGGCCCTTGCGAGTAAGTACCCATACACTTCTCGTTGCGGTTTGTCCATTTTGAAATGTTGGCTCTCAACGGGTCTTGGACTTTGATTGCATTTTTTTCTTGTTCTACAGAAGCTTATAAATTGCACTTAGCCCTATAAGAGTCTTAGTGACAGGATATTCAGAATGGGTAAGGTTAGGGGGTAGGGGCCGCCTTCTGTCGAGATCCATGAGGAAGAATTAGGACATTGATCTCAAAGTCATGTCCCCCTGGAAGAAGGGGAGACCAGCTCTGAACCAGCCTTTCCAATCAAAGCAGGCAGGGGGTGGCACACCCTTGTTGAGGCTAGCAAGAACCTCTGATACTTAGAGAACGAACCCCACCAATTTCAACAGTCTTCTTCCGCAGTAGACTAGACCTATCGAATTACCCTTGCACCCCATAATCTGGACATTTGCGGTTAGTGATGTGCCGCTCCTGGACACCCATGAGGTTGCCCAGATTTAAGTGACACATCGGTTGTGCTGTGCCCAGTGGTGGGTTCAACTTTAAGGTATAAACCAGCCAGAAGTGATCCCTACCTGAGTTTTGATTGTATTAGTCACACAAATTATAAATCATCCAACGAAATAAATTAAGGTACGGCAAAACTCAGCGTTCGGACTGCCCTTGGTGGAGGTAGATGTACAATTAGCAACTATTTAACTGTAGCAATCAAAGTTACGTGGCGCAGCAATAGAGTCTGACCTCAGAACTGACTGATATAATTCCCTCAGCACAACTCGTCGGTATGGATGATTACCTCCTGTGGAACTAATACAATCAAAGCCTGATGTCCCCGTCAGTGTGAAAACGTCAACATATTTATTATCTAGAAAATTGTGCATTTTGTATGTAATATTTTTCCACTATTTCATATACATTCAAAACATATTTGACTTAATGTTCGTTGTACGTGATACAGAATGTCCCGTAACTCTCTGGACAAAGGTATACCACGTTATTTCTTAGATCAAGACAAACATATTTCACCATATGAACATGGGTCTCCGGTGCTTAGTTTCCCATCTGTCTGTCTGTATATGCGTTTCAGAAAAAATTGATACCTTAAAAATTAATAAATTAAATTATACCAAATTTGGTTTAAATGTTTATGATAACAAAGCCAATTACCGAACAAATTGTCATGAAATTATCTTTAGTATTTTCAAAATGACGGCAATTAAAACTTTTAAACTTTGCATATCTTATAAACCAACCGTTTTTCTTAAGAATTACGGCTTAATAGGAATACAAGCTTTTAGAGGATATTGTCCAAAAACTATTGACACAAACATTATTTAATATTCGTTATATGATTTAGAGTAAATTTACTGTGACAAGACATGGCCCACATTGACGTTCTCAGCGATAAGCCAAAAATATAAAAACTGAATAAACGGCAGCTCTCAATGTGAGCTATGCCTGGTCAAATTGGCTCTAAATAAGTTATTTATTATTCTATTTCAATAATTTTGGTGGCATTATATTTGTGGTAGTATTCTCTAAAAACAGCTATTCTTGTAGTTCTTGAGAAAAACTGTTGGTTTTTTAATATATTCAAAGTTTAAACGTTGCCACCATTTTGAAAATACTAAAGATATTTTCGTAATATTTGTTTCAGTAACTGGCCTTGTTATCATAAAAGTTTGAGCCAAATTTGGTACAATTTAATTTATTGGTTTTTGAGATATTCATTTTTTTTATAAAAAAACACAGACAGATTGGAAACTAAGCATCAGAGATTCATGCTCATATGATGAAATATTATTGTCTTGACCTGAGCAATAATGTGGTATACCTTTGTCTAGGGAGTTACGGTACACTCTGTACAAACTAATGAATGGACTGCTGTGAACTCTGACGCGTGTGCTGGGTAAGTCACGCGATTGAGACATCAAGTCAATTGGCTATAGTCACCTGAATATTGAACGTTACGCTGAGGGTTTGTTCAATTTGTCGTCGTCTAGGATTCATCTTGAACTTAGGACGATTTCGACAGATCTTTAAAGAGGCACTTTTTAAAATGGTCAATGTTTGCGACAATTAACCTCGTTCTGGAATAAAAACTGTTAAGATAAACAATGAGCAATGGAGAATTTTTCAAGGGGAGAGAATGTATGAGTTTCAAAGTTTCTTCAGTCTAGACGGCCAATTTGTGATTTCAACAATTTTCATTTTAATACTTTTACTCTATGTAAAACCTTTCAATTGTTACAGTACCATAACTTCTGAGTATTCAATGAATTCGTCTGAAATAGTCCTGATTTGAGCACAAAATCACATCTTGCGAATCATAATATCTCATCAAAAGCCCATTCGAAAGAGACTTTCAAATTTACCTCCAAAAGTTGCAGGAAGGCATATGTTGAGCAACAGTAAAGATTAGCCCTAGAGTACGTCAGCATGCAGTGACGACTACTTTCTCTTCTAAACTTATCAGGCTTAGGACGATCAATTGTTAATTGTTCAGTTTTATGAATGAAATAAATAGTAAATAGATCCCAGTGTGTACAGACTATCGGTTTTTGCGTGCAAATCCATGTTTGAATGGAGGCAATAAGTAAAAGAAAGCGACTGCACAGACAATTACAGATAAATCACAACCGGATATTTACAGAAGACAGAAAATGTTGTGGATGAAACTGTTGCTCACGAGGAGAGAAAACTGAATTATTCCGTCTACAAGAGCGTGCTCTCTGGGAGGCATTAGCTGTAAAATAGTGCCAGTTAGACATCCAGGCTCACTCTCAACTCTAAGGACCTTCCCTAGTGATCCGAGGGTTTTTAAAAGCCATCGCTGCAATCTCCTTAAAGTGCATCTTCTATCTTCTTTAACCGTCAATGCTTTTATATTTTATGCTCCTTTTCTTTAATAATAATATAGTTTTGTTAAGACAATAATGTTCATTTTGTATACACGTTTTAAAATTATTACAACAGTTTATAGTTAAAAACGGACAATTTAAAAGTGGAAAAAATAGTGATTTTATATTAATTTTTTAAGGCATCACCAAATGGTGTACCATATTTTAGTAAATTTGCTCATAAAGATAGAGTTTGTAATAGAACTAGTTATAAAAGCGTGTTTTAAAACGATCTGAATGTTAAAAATATAGATTTACACAATACACAGGGTGTCCCATGATTAACCCGACAGACTTCTGAGGTGGTTTCCTCTCATGAAAGTAATGAAAAAAGTTTATAAACATATATCCGATTTTCTGCGCAACAAACACAAAGTTTAGAAAATTACGAAGAACGTTCATTTAATAAACACATATTGCATTTCTGTCTTATTTTTCTAAATTTAATTACAAATTAATTTTTTAAACGTCGTCTTTGTTTATCATTGACCTATTTAAATCATGCTCTTTAAAATTAAATTCTGTACAAGTTTTGGTTAAAACTTTGCGTGTTTATTATCCATTTAATGAAGTTAAATGTACTTCAGTTCCAAAAAAGCATGGATTTCGAGACAGAACTCTGCATATTTTGTCTGATATCTCAGATATGGCTGGTCTTACAGGTCTGGGACGTATTTTATCCAATTGTTCAGTTAATTTTACATAAAATTCGATAAACTTAAAACATAACTTTATGCCATAAAAATATCAGTTTCGCTTTATTTCTATCCTTTCCTATAAAATCGGGCGAAATCTTTCGCTAGCCGTAGTTCGCTAACAAAGCGCTTGCGGATATATGTTTATATGAACTTTTTTCATGAGGGGAAACCACCGTAAAAGTTTGCCGGACTATTCATGGGACACCCTGTAACAAGGAGTACATTACACCATGTGTTGTGTAACAAGGAGTACATTACACCATGTGTTGTGTAACAAGGAGTACATTACACCGTGTGTTGTGTAACAAGGAGTACATTACACCATGTGTTGTGTAACAAGGAGTACATTACACCATGTGTTGTGTAACAAGGAGTACATTACACCATGTGTTGTGTAACAAGGAGTACATTACACCATGTGTTGTGTAACAAGGAGTACATTACACCGTGTGTTGTGTAACAAGGAGTACATTACACCGTGTGTTGTGTAACAAGGAGTACATTACACCGTGTGTTGTGTAACAAGGAGTACATTACACCATGTGTTGTGTAACAAGGAGTACATTACACCATGTGTTGTGTAACAAGGAGTACATTACACCATGTATTGTGTAACAAGGAGTACATTACGCCATGTGTTGTGTAACAAGGAGTACATTACACCAAGTGTTGTGTAACAAGCTTTGCTAATTGCATCAAAACTTCAGAAAGATTGCACTAGACAGACAGACAGAGATTTAATCCGGCATCTCCAGTGATACGCTTCGCTACGGATCAGCCAATAATCTATTAAAATTGAGTTTTAAACCTACTATCTCTATTGAAATACCATTCACATAAACTTATATCAAGCTGAATTAATCTTTGTGTAAGCTGCAAAGTCACCGTGCAACTATACAAAACAACAAATCTGCTCTACTGTGTATTTCGTTTGGCAATACAGAGCAAAACAAATCTAATTTCAAGTGGAGCACTTTGTGAAGAAATCATTTGCATTGTGGCAGCCAATAAATACGTGGTGGCTCCCTAACAGAGAAAACCTCTATTGTTCTGGGGGGGAGGCGGTTATTGAACTAATTATTAAAAACTACAGAGAGTATTTAAAACATGAGTAAAAACATGAGAGAGACGATGGCTGAGCGGTCTAACACGTCGGACTTTACTTTTTATCAATAGGCTACCATCGATGTTATACACTCCCCGTTATTCTGTGTGAGAAGATCCTCGCACAGACCGAGGATGGGCAGAATAAGCCTTAAAAAAGGATCAACCTCTCCTTTTATATAAAAAATGAAGTAATCAAATATAAATCTGTTCTTTGTTTAAAATGAATACGGACACTAGGCTTCGTTATAAACGTCAAAAACGTTTCGAGAACTAGTATCAGTTCTCTTCTACAGGCATCACATAAACAAAAAACGTTTCAAGACCTAGTATCAGTTGTCTTCTCCAGGTATTACATAAACCACAACAAAAACGTTTCGAGACCTAGTATCAGCACTCTTCTCCAGGTATAACATAAACAAAAAACGTTTCGAGACCTAGTATCAGTTCTCTTCTACACGTATCACATAAACAACAAAAACGTTTCGTAACCTAGTATCAGCACTCTTCTCCAGGTATCACATAAACAAAAAACGTTTCGAGACCTAGTATCAGTTCTCTTCTACACGTATCACATAAACAACAAAAACGTTTCGTAACCTAGTATCAGCACTCTTCTCCAGGTATCACATAAACAAAAAACGTTTCGAGACCTAGTATCAGTTCTCTTCTCCAGGTATCACATAAACCACAACAAAAGCGTTTCGATATCTATTATCAGTTCTCTTCTCCAGGCATTACATAAACAAAAAAACGTTTCGAGACCTAGTATCAGCTCTCTTCTCCAGGTATCACATAAACAACAAAAGCGTTTCGATATCTATTATCAGTTCTCTTCTCCAGGCATTACATAAACAAAAAAACGTTTCGAGACCTAGTATCAGCTCTCTTCTCCAGGTATCACATAAACAACAAAAGCGTTTCGATATCTATTATCAGTTCTCTTCTCCAGGCATTACATAAACAAAAAAACGTTTCGAGACCTAGTATCAGCTCTCTTCTCCAGGTATCACATAAACAAAAAAAAAACGTTTCCAGACCTAGCATCAGTTGTCTTCTTCAGATATCACTTAAAAATAAGGTTAAGCGGCCAGAGAAGGCTCGGTTACTTCTGTATGGTTAACCTATTTTTTAGGATTTTACACCTGAAAAAGAGATTAGATACCAGTTTTAGAAATATCGTGTTTTGTTGCCTAGAACTATAGTACGAAACCGATAAAAATTTACATTACAATAGTGTTTATAAAATTTACCAGATTTAAAGTATGGGTTGTTACTGTATTCATCAGTATACTGTAACATCAATATACCAACACCATCACGCACAAGTGGCTGGCTCCTCCAAAACAACGATAAATCCACTAATCACAGGAACCAGGGTACTCAAAACGTCATATGGAATAATGTACACTTGACCACTTAAGCTCGGTGGGGTAATCCATCAATCATCAATTACCGACCACAATCCATTATTGGACTCTAAAGCACTCTCCTTGTTCACCCCGGTTTTAATCCATTCAAACAGCAAAGATGGATTGTGTGGTGAACATGGATATAAAAGAGGTAAGCCATTCATCTTTAATAACTAGTCAAACCGTTCCAAAATCGTTCGTTTTTATTTGGACTTTATACATGAGGTATATATGGTGGAAAGGTTGATTCAGTATGAATCTTGAGTTTAGCTCCAGTTCACCTTCCTCTTAGTGCATCGTCTGGAATTTGACGCTGTCACAGACTTGACTCCTGGAGTCTGGAGTTATGCTTCGTCCAAAAAAAGTTGTTGACGATGAAGTTTTGCGTATGGCGATGGATGAACGAGAAAGTTTACGAGGTCAAAGTTCATTCCTTTCGGGCGCTATTTAGACGTATTAATGAAGATTTTACGCAATTAAAGGAAAGTTCTGATGGTCTACGGAAAGGAATAGGAACTATCCTTAAACGAGCAGAAAAATATATTGAAGGCGGAAACACTTTTGAAAATTTACTGGAATTCTGTCGAGTAGGTTTAGATTAAGGTTTCTTGGTTAATTCTACTTTGTACTGTTATGCATAAAAATTGATTTAGTTAAACATCTGTTCATTTTCTGTGTACTGTATTCACACCATTTTTTCAGGATAAAACCTTCTACAAGTTTTATCAAAAAGGTGTACCTGTTTCTTGGCGAAATAACAAAGTTGTTTGCCAGAGATGAAGTAAAAGTGTTTTACACTCCAATTTTGTTGCATTTGACACTGGTTCTCTCAAAAACTACTTAACTTATAGTTCTTGGACCTGTTTTATTCAATCGATAAGGTCAAAGACCCTTAAGAAACGATGGAATTCGCTCCTTAGTCTACCTTACCAGAGTTTCAGGAAAACCTCGTTTTACATGGTGAGCTTAAATTCGGGCGAAACCTTTCGCTTGCCGTAAGTTGCTAACGAAACATTTCTGGACCCATCTTTATGTAAACGTTTTTCATTATTCTTATATTTAAGATGAACTCCGTCAGTTTCTGCATATCTTCGTGAATCGCCCTGAATATTATTTTATATTCGTAATTATTAACAATGGATAACACTACTCATTCTTCTATTACTTAACTCAAAATTCCTCTTAAAATACTAACGTTATATCCAAACTATGTTAGATCCGTTAATTATTGGGCATCAAAAAACCATAATATAATAACAAATGTATTAGTAAAGCGTTTCAACTAATATTGTACATTTAATATACATTTCTATATGAAACCTGCACATTTTAATTGTTTTTCTGGTGTGTAGGAAGGGAATTTTATTTATATTTATAACTTACAAAAATTTATCAGTGTAATAAATTGGACAAGCTTTAAGAATGTTATTATTTAAGACATTACAGCTGTCCTGTTCTTAAATTTCACCAGCCTAATTCCCTCTATACTCAAGTAGAAATGGGCATTTCCTTAAATTCACGTGACGATGTTTTGTAGTTGCCCAGTAAACCAGACAAACGATTGAGCACATTTTCTAACCTCATAATTTGGGCTGGGCGTGGCATGAAGCGGTATTGGCAGC